>NC_043986.1:7944525-8009525 GCF_902150065.1 Myripristis murdjan | reverse complement strand
TTTTCATATAATTTCATTCAGTGCCTGCTAGTAATTAAGAGGCAAGGTAATATTTTCCTAAAACAAAAATGGATGCACCAACTAGAGCATCATTCAGCTTCAGTGTGCATTAATATTATTGCATTTCTGACATTCTGCATGCAAGTGTGTGTGTGTCTGCATTGCTTATTGCATTGCTTTGTACTCTGTGGGCGACAGTATATGTCCAATGCATTTATTTGCATTTTATCCCTGCTGTGTGTGTCATGGTGTCTGCATGTTCCTCAGCAGGGTTGTGCCTCTGTGTTTATGACAGACTGGAGTGCCAGTTATTTCAGGCTCACTTGATAAAATCCTCTGACTTGTTTGTCTGCCTGTCTGTCACCGTCTCATAGGCAACGCGAGGCAGCTTTATTTATATAGCACATTTCATACACACAGGCAATTCAAAATGCTTTATAGAGTAATAAAAGATGAAAGATATAGTATTTACCAAGTGCACATAAAAATGAAAAACAACAAAATTAAGACTGGAAAGAAATTGAAGGAAAAATAGATTTAAAAGAGCCAGTTTGGCAAAAGTTTCATTACATGGCAGAATAGGCAGTGCAGCATTCCAAGTCTGTGTTGCATGATAACGAAATACTGCATCACCGTGTTTATTCTAACTCTTGGGACAAGCCAGCAGACCTGTCCCAGATGACCTAAGAGTCCTTGAAGGTTCATATGACAGAAGCATGTCAGAGATATTATTTGGGCCCAAAACCACTGAGTGATTTGTAGACAAGAAACAATATTTTAAAATCACTTTTCTGATTGACTGGTAACCAGTGCAAGGATTTTAGGACTGCTGTAATGTGGTTGCATTTCTCAGTTTCTGTCAGAGCCTTGGCTGGAACTCTGGTTGCTAAAGAGCTTTATTTGAAAACCCTGAGAACAGACCACTGCAGTAGTCTGATCTACTGCTAACAAAGACTTGGGAAGACTTTCTAGGTCTTTCTTGGGCATTAATCCTCTGATTCTTGCAATATTTTTGACATAGCACCACTCTGATAAAGTCACTGATTTGATGTGGCTATTGAAATTTTTAGTCCAGCATTACGCCAAGACCTCCGACTTGATTCTTCGTGTTGAGAGACAGGCATTCAAGGAAGGCAGTGATATTATGTCTTTGTTTCTGTGCAAAGACAATCGTCTTTGTCTCATGTTTGTTTAGTTGAGGAAAATTTTGCCACATCCAGTCACTGATTTGTCCATTGCACTGACATAGTATATCAACACCTGCCTGGTGTAAGTATTATTTAGAGTTGTGTCATCTGCATAATCACGATAGGCTCCTCCATTTTTTTGTCAAATTTGGCCTGTAGAGATTGAATAAGAGAGGTCCCAAAACGGACCCTTGGGGAATCCCACAGATCATGGCTATTTGCCTGGACTCAAAGTTTCAAATGGAAACAAAGTATTTTCTATCATGCAGATGTGACCTGAATTACTTAACGTTGAAAAGTCCCACTCAGTTTTCTAATTTGTATGGCATTATTTTGTGGTCTACAGTATCAAAGGATCCACTAGGACAGACTTTGTCGGTGTAATTTTTTTAGGTGAATGTCGCGTAGTACTCAGCTTCACTGAGGTGTGGCTGAAATCCTTATTGAAAGTTTTTTTTTGCCACTGAAAGCAATTCTCTAGGGTTATGAAATTACAGTGTACACAGTGTAGAACAGTGTATACAATACTGCGGTGAGAATGGTTGACTACCACAGTAAGCTGGAACAATGACTGGGAGTGAAGACTGGATTCTTATACTGGAGGCTTGATGGGATGATGGATGGCAGGTGTGTTAATGGCAACAAGGAGCAGGTGTGTTGGTGAAGCAAGGAGCCTGGAGAGACAAAGGAAGAGACAAAGACGCCCACACCACAGACACACACATAGAGACAGACAGGAAAACACAAGGGAGGCAGGGAACACGGGGAAAACACGAGGGAAACACTAGGGCATGGCCGTGGCCAAGACAAGTAGCTGCTCAAGACGGTTTTAAAGAAGCTGGTGGGTAGCTTTCTTCTCTGAGTTCAGAAATGTGTTCCTGTGATCCCCTGTGAAACGGAGAGAGAGAGGGAGAGAGGGAGAGAGAGATAAACAGACAGAGAAAAGGGGAGAAAAAAAATCAAAGTGAGACAGGGAGAGGCACGCAGTGAGTGGCAACTACCACCCTGAATGTCAAAAAATGTGTTTGAGATTTTTCGCCTCTCTCCATGTGTCATGAAGCTTCCAGTAGTACTCACTTGGTGAAGAGTGTGTGTGTGTGTGTGTGTGTGAGTGTGTGTGTGTGTGTAAAGCTTGTCTCAGCATGCTACAAACCCAGCAATAATTGTCAATTCGCTCCTAACCTATCACAAGTTTCATTTAGAAGCATAGTGTTACTTGATTTTCTTCCATTTGTACCACTTCGAGACATGACTTCACTGCACTACTCTACAGCATAATGCACGTCTAATGAAAATTCAGAATACCAATTCATTTGTAGAGCCCTGGACTGCTTCGGCAAAAATGGTCCTCATCATCTTCATGCCAATAGAGGTCTCCAAAAATGCATTACTACAGGTTTATGTTATGGCCATCACTTCTAGATGTTTCACCTTTGGTTCTGAGGAATCACCCTTTTCTCTCTGTCATGAAATCGTACAGTACCCATGAGCCTCACTGACTGTTCCATCGGTGAAGATGCCAGTTAAAGCCGCAGTCATCCTCAGTATTGGGTTCCAGATTGGTGGTTGCAAGAAGGAGCAAAATCCTGCACCACAGCCGCCGAAAAGATCCAACGTGTGAACAAAGTCGACTCAAAGCTCCGTCGAAGCTCCATTTCACTCGAGTTTGAAGCTTGGTGATTGACTATTTCCGACAAAGCTGATTTATCTCAACATGCTTCGTATTTTGTTTATGCCGATGATTCAACCTGTAGAGTTTCATGACCGTCCAAGTGTCGGGAATGCTCAAATGGGCCACCACATAGCATTGCGTTTTGGGAAAATGAACGGCATTTTTTACTTGCACAGCCTTGGCCGCCCAAAATAACCCTGTTTATTTTGCAGCTCGGTGAAGCTTAATTGAGTGGAACTGAATTGAGCTGAAGTGAATGGAGGAGATGGAGAGAGTGGGAACTCAAGGTCAGCGTTTCAAGACTTTTCTGGATTTTGTTGGACCAACCTCTTACCTCTCTTACTATGTCTCCAAAAACTTCTGTCTGTAAGATGCCTCCCTATATGGGCTGATTTTACTGTATGTGTGTGTGTGTGTGTGCATTAATTTATGTGCCCGCCTCTGCATGCACATTTATCAAGTGAGCGTTTTAGGGTTTGATGTCTTCCTGGTGGGCTTCACTGTTTTTGTCGTTTGCATACTTTCCCCTCTGAGATGATCTTCGACCAACCTGATATTTCTCTTACCATCCACTCTCTTATATCCACTGTAATCCCTGTGTGTGTAGGTGTGTATGTGTGTATGTGTGTGTGTGTGTGTGTGTGTGAGCTTGCTCTCTCCCCCATGGAAAACCTTTTTGCTCCTGTTAAATGTATTTCATGGACTGGCGCCATGTCTTTGTTCTGTGTTAGTTCTCCTATGGGAATGGTAATGTAAAGCCACGTACTCAGCTGAGCACTAAAACAGAACAGGCAGCATGCAAAGCGTAAAACACACACATGCACACACACACACATGCACACACACACACATGCATACACACACTCTCACAGCCCATATGCTTTTGCTGAAAGTAATTTGCATTCGCCAACTCTGGGGAATGTGAATCTGCCTGAGAGATGGATGGGAGATGTGTGGCAGATGACAAGTGTGTGTGCATGTGTTTATGTATGTACGCGTGTGTGTGTGTGTGTGTGTGTGCGCGCGCACATATATCACCTCATCTGGGCTGTGTGCGCTGGCAGACTGACAGTGTAGAACGGCATCGTGGATGGTGGAGAAGAGACAGGACTTTGTCACTTTGTCGTTAAAGAAACCTCCAGACTGCAGGTTTTCCACCACACCAGCTAGAGAGAGAGAGAGAGAGAGAGAGAGAGAGAGAGAGATACAAGGAGTGGGTGGAATTAAGGAGGGAGAAAAAAGAGGAGAAGGTTGAGGGAACAAATTGGGAAAACGGAGGGGGTGAAATAACAAAGAATTAAGTAAAAGAGAGAGGAAGATAAAGTCAAAATTGACACAGGGATGGAGGGAGAGAGAGAGAGAGAGAGAGAGAGAGAGAAGGTGAGGAGGAGGAGGAGGAGGAGGTCGTCAGCTGTGTTAATTGAGCCTAGTTGTCATTCCCGGCCTTTTACGTATTCGCTGCACTCGCTTCAGATGAGCCCGTTTGCTCTCGGTAAACTATTTCCCTCATTACAGGCCATCAACTCAATATCAGCTAATTAGAGCGACATTTATTCTAAAATAAACTGCACCGCTCCTAGTGATGTCTGTCGCTCGGCATCCATGGACTATTTTTTCCCCTGTAATTCAACCTGACTTTATGAAAAATAAACAAAGTGTTCTTCATAAATCACGACTAGCCCGCCAGACTTTTTTTTTTTTTTTTGTCCCACATAGCAAGGCGATTATGGCAACACAACACAGCACGTCGATATCCGTGCTGCCAGAGTGATTTTTAAGACTCGTTTTTAATCTTATCACGAACCCACCGGTGGATACCAAGCCAGCCGTTGAAAATCTGTGTCCTTGGGAAGCTGCAAATGGAGCAGCTATTGACTGACTGACTGACTTCCCGTGCAGAGCGGCTCTACAATAACAGCGGCAAACAGCTAAAACAACATGCAGTGTTTATGAATGCAAATCATGCGTGGTTAACTGGGCCTGGGATGCGGATGTAAAAATAGATCTATGTCTGTTACAGTATGTGAGACTACATGAAGAAAAAAGAAAAAAAGAAGCAAAAAAGAGTGGGAATATGGAAGTACTTCAGACTCTCAGGGCATCACTATCCATTATAATGCAATAAATTCTGCCGGGGCGGATTTCTGTCCTTTGACAATAATTAAATATTTGCTGGATGGGTTTCTTTAATACTTGAAAGGGCAAATGGATTTGGGGCTCTGACAGAAAGCAAACCCATTTATTTAAAAGGGTAAAAAAAAAAAAATGTAGTTATAACCACTATTTCCTTGCATGATTCTGAAAATTTAATCTAGAAAAAAAAAATCTTGGATGGACATGAAACACTGAAATATTTCAAAACAGCAGTCAGTTTTACTGTGGCTTGGCGACAGCATCAGGAATACATATGTCTTTTTTATTTATTTATTTATTTATTTAACATGGATGGATTCTGAGGGCGAGCCGCCACTGAAAACACACACAGGCTGCAGGGTGTGTGTCTTTCTGACGACCTTCATTTTCAGAATGTTTTTTTCCTCATGACCCAAATCAGATTTAGTCTAATCTATTAAGAAAGAGAAAAAAATATCCTTTTTTTTTTTTTTTGAGGGGTAATAAAAAAGTCTGTCAGAATTTCTTGGCCTCTTTTGGTTTGCAGAGACTTCAGCTTTGGCAGTGATTTCCTCAAAGCCACTGTAATCTTCCTGAAGGCCAACTTTGCTTCCCCATGTGGAAAACCCTATTCTATTCTAGTCTATTCTATTCTATTCTATTGAACTTAGGACTTACTCTGGCAGCCAGAGAGAACCACCTCGATGCCGATGTCTCCGTAGTCTTTGTGGATCTGATGCACAAAAACAGGGCAGAGGTTAAACTGAGGATCATTACATCACATCCTGACATTTTACTGAATTTACTGGAAAAAGCCGGAGCAGCTCAGAGGGCAGGAGCACGACACCAGGACCTATGAGGCAGAGCAAGGAAATACACAAATATGAAAAAGGAGATGAATATATACACAATTGCAAAGATGATGATGATGATGATTTATTGGAAAATGAGTGGGTTGTCGGTGTTAAAGATGGTGCATGTAAAGTGGAGAGTTGACTGCAAAAAATAAACTGTGGCCTGGCAACTGGGTGGAAGAAGGAAGCGCTGCATGGCTGATGGCTCATAAAACAGGTGCTCTTTGGTGGGGCAGGTAAACACACACACACACACACACACACACACACACACACACACACACACACACACACACAAAAACAAGATCCAGGAAGTGTTGCTTGACAGGCCCTGACCCTGATCATCAGACCCTGATGGAAACTTAGAGCTGATACTTGCTGGTCTGTGCTCAAAGAATAAATACATAATATTTTGTCCGGTTATGTTGTGTTATGTTATGTTAGGTTTTGTCCAGCTTCTGTCTGAACTTGAAAACAGCCCGGTGAACAGCGGGCCTTTGTCTTGCCTCGTGCGGTCTGGTGCTTTTCATTTTGTGTGTTTTTAGGTCTTTTGTTTCATATGGAAATGGAAACTGAAAGTCACATTTAAGTCATTTTCCTGTACTAATATAACATAATTCTATTTGAAAGATGATTTTTTTCACCTTTCTTCACAATGTACACTCTTTTACTTGAGGTTTATATGAGGGTTTTTTTTTGTGTGTGTGTGTGTGTGTGTGTGTGTGTGTGTGTGTGTGTGTGTGTGTGTTTTCCATGATTTGTCCTTAAATTTGTCCTTTGTCCTTTTTTTTTTCAGACAGTTGAATATTTAGGATAATTGATTATTTCTTCCTGTCCCTCTCTCCTCACAGCAAAGTATCTCAATCTTGAGTCCATTTAGTCTCATATTGAAATCTTGTTTTTCTTCAAAAATGGTAAAAAAAAAAAAATCAGCCAGTGGGATGAGATAATCCCACTTGTTTCAACAGCTAATCAACTTGTTTCCAGAATTTCCTCGAAGCAAGAGTCATTTTCTTGATCCTGGTGGCTGATCTGCCTCATTCTGCCTTGTTTCAACAGGTTTATACTAGCAGAACCAGAAAAAAAAAAACAAGAAACAAGTGAAACTGTATTGGAAACACCCTATCCATACAGATTTTTTTAGACTTTAAGACTGAAGGTGAGACAGATGTACTTTGTTAAGATTTTTCACAGTGTCTCTGTGTGTATCTGCACGTGTGTGTGTGTTGACAGGACAACTGATGTGTGAACGTATACACACCCCACGCAGCGTCTTGACTCCCACGGTGTCCAGGAAGTTGACGGGGCTGAGGTCGAGGACGATGGCTCTGGGCAGCGAGGGGTCGGGCCGATCATCGACCTCAATTGTGACGATGTCCGTCCTCTCGGGGCTCTCTGGCTCCTCCTTCTGGACAGGAAGAGGCTGTGGGAGCAGGAGACACTTATCCAATCAACATTCTGTACATCAGACATAGAGGCTTTATCCATGGAGCTCTCTGTTGCTATGATGAATGGGGCAGACCAGGTTAGGCTCAATGCTATTAAGGAAGCACTCAACATTGCTAGAACTATGATATGAGCTGCTTCTGTTTATGGTTTGATTTTTTTTTTCTTTGTCTGTCTTTTGGATTCATTTTGCCCACTATGTATAAGGACACACTGAAATATCCTATTTGTAAAGTGTAATGGAATGTACAGAATGATCTCTGGTGATGGGTTGGGCTTAAAAGAAAAGAAAAAAAAATTGTGTGAAAGTGCAGGTATTTTTCTTTCTTTTCTTCTTTTTCTATATGTGATAATCATGGATACTTAGTTATAAACGTAATAATTGTTGTGGCCCAACCTTAGTTAGTTTTTTTTCCATTATTTTGCTGATGAGCAGATGTCTCTGCTATTGACTATATAGAGGCTGCTTTCAAATGTATACCTGCTTTGTATGTTGAATTAATTAATTAAAAATGATGACTTGAGGCTGATGAGTTTTTGTTGGAGCTGGAAGCTGGTCACAAATGTTCAAATTTAACTTCACCCTAACAAGAGTTTGCTCTGTTTAATTGATGGTTTTCATTAGACCTCATAAGAACTTAATCATCTTTCAAGACTCAGCAACTGAACCAAGTTAAAACTCACTCTACTCAAAACAGCATTTTTTTCTAGACAAGAGGAGTGTGTCAAGATTTCAAACAAGGTCAACAAGATGGTCACAGGTTGAGCGAAAAAAAAAAAAAAGATACTCTGATGCATCTGTCGGGAAAGTAAAATAAAATCAGCCTCAGGTCGGGCGGTTCTGCTGCTCACCATGTCCTGTGCGTTTTTCTTGGCATCCTTCTTGGCTTTCTTCGCCTCTTTCTTCTCATGCCTCTTCCTCTTGGCCTCCAGCTTCTTCTTGGCTGACAGGATCTTGGTGATATCGATGCCGGACTGAAAAGACACAGTTCACGATGAGGTATGAACGCCAGGTTCGTGTTTATGACCAGTCTGGAGATATTTTGTGTGGTTGTAACTTGAGAGAAAACGCAGTTTAACTTATTTAATATTTTTTTCCTCCTTCCTCCTCCTTCTGCTTCTTATTTATCTGCTGACCTGACCACCTTCCTCATACTTCTGCATATTTTTCCACACTTTATCATCCTAGACGCCGCATATTTTACCCATAAACCATTTTGAAGCTTATTAAAACCACTCTGAACTACAGAAAACGCCTTACTGGAATATTTTTACACACACATACACACATGCAAAGCGACTTCAGCAGAAAGCATGCTGCACAATATGGATGCAAATAAGAACTATGAAGTTTAAAAAAAAAAAAAAAAACATTAGGAGGCTGAGGGAGTGAAAAAATGAAATCTAAAATCAAGTCGGAGAGAATGCCTGAGATGGGTGGGAAGAAGCGTCATGTCATTTGCATGCCAGTTATGATTTAATGCATTTTATGAAGATGTAAATATAGAACAAGTCACAAAAACAACTATGTGACCGACGCAGGCTCGATTACAGGAAACAACACAGGCTTTACAAAAGAGAGACTTTAAAACACAGACACCAGACAAGAAGAGCTTCAGAACAGGAAAATGTAAAAGCTTTCATTGATTTACGTGAAAATGTTGTAATGTTGCGAATATGACTTTAAAGGGGCATTTCGCCTCTAATTTGCCTCTAATTCATACTTGTTGGCAGCAGACAGATGTAATTTGAGCAGGAAATAGTTCCTCTGCCAAAAAAAAAAAAAGAAAAGAAAAGGAAAAGAAATCTCCACCTCGAGGGCTGCAGATTATGGTATTTGTTTGTTTGTTTGTTTGTTTGTTTGTTTTTGTGAAGAGCTGTCAGTCTCGTTGTGTTTAGGTGAAGGAAGACAGACTGGAAACCTCACAAAATCATACAGAAACTAGATGGATAGACTGGAGTGAGTTGAAACAGCTAGATAGATAGATAGATAGATAGAGCATTTTAGATGAATTGTCCCTTTAAGATTTAAGATTTTGAGGCGTGGCAATGGAGGCGGGCCATTCTTTTCTTCACTAACCATCAGCTCATTTAAACCAGTCGAGTCAGTCACAATAAACCACTAACTCCTGCGATACAAAGGCCCTAACGTAAACAGAGCGGGTGAGGCAGGGAGCGACGGGCACGGCAGCCAAGTGATTTATGGGAAATCCTCGTTCGGCAGGCTAAGGTGCATTCCACGCACGCGAGATCACAATCCATACGTGTTCGATTCAGGTGCAGCGGGGACGCAAACAATGTGACTGTTGCTATGCAAAACAGAGGAGGACAAGGCCCATAGTGGTTCGGTCAAGTTAAAGTACTGGAGTATTACCTTTTAAAAATATTTAAGTACAGTGGTCCCTCGTTTATCGCGGGAGTTACGTTCTAAAAATAACCGTTAAGTAGTCAGCGTTATTTTTTACAATTATTATAGATGTTTTAAGGCTGTAAAACCCCTCACTACACACTTTATACACTTTTCTCAGACAGGCGTTAACATTTTCTCACTTTTCTCTCTTGTTTAAACTCTCAAAGTTCAAACCTTTGTAGAAAAATAAGTCCAGTATTATAGAATGAACGCATTCTGTACTGTACAGGAGACACGGCACGGAGGAGATTGATTGACAATGGTCTACAGTCCCTTAGCCAATCAGGACGCAGAACACAATGCGCTGTAAAAAAAAAAAAAAAAAAACATGCAAAATTGCACAAAAAAAAATTCGTGAAACTGCGAGGCCGCAAAAGGTGAACCGCGTTATAACGAGGGACAACTGTATTCAAAAGTCCATTTTCTTCTTAATATCAACAAATTGCTGTATTGCTGTATTCACGATGCATTTACAGAACGTCGTAACTCTCAGATTCACCGCAGATTCCTCACAAAATAAAGCTCAAAATAAAACAATCAACCGACCATGAAATCCCAGTTATGCTTCTAGCTTTATAACCGCCCCAGCAACACTGTTTTCATGGAGACAAACTCGATATGGATCGTATTAATTCTCAGCCAAGCAAAGCCTTCGAGCAAGGAATACCAGTATTTTTTTTTTCATTTGGAGTAAACGTCCTCTCGGTTTTTAAAGTCGCCATGAAATGACCTCTTTAAAATGTTTTATTCATCCTTTATTGAGTCTATCTTAACTTTTGCAGTGATCTGCTGGTTCGGGAACCTCAGCATCACTAATAAAAATCGGCTGGGAGGCATTGTTAAACTTTGCCAGAAAATCACTGGCACTAGCTTGCAGCAGCTTGACACTAGCTGGGTTTCCATCCACCTATTTTTATTCGCATTTTCAGAAATTGCGGAAAAAAAAAAAAAAAAAAAAAAAACTTGGATGGAAACGCCAGAAATTCGAAAAACGGCCGAAAATTCGCAAAAAAGTTTTTACGCTTGGAGGGGGTGGATTTCTCAGCGTATCGATAAAAGAAAATGCGATTTTTTGCTGTGGAAACAGATTTTGCGAATAAACGATGACTGGACCGGATACCACGTCACACTTCTACGCTACAGTCTTATTATTAGTTATTGTTATTATTATTATTAGTCTCTTATTCCTTATTTAGGACGGTTCGGTACGAAGTTAGAGCTGCCAAAATAGTAACCAGACTTCTCTCAAGAGCCGACAAGTTCAGCAGGAATCTGTCCCTGATCAGCTGTTGAGTGTCAGCTGAGTGTTTGTTGTTGTTCAGTCGACACACAGACGCTATCTTATGGCGTCATCTCACGGCGCACTCTCCTCTCAATAATCGCAAAACAAAACTAATGGAAACAGGCATAAATTCGCATTTTCTTTTGCGCATTTTGACAAAATTCGCTCAAAAATTTCGATATATTTGGATGGAAACCCAGCTAGTGTCTACCAAGCAAGAGCCATTCAGAGGGCAAAGGTCATCTTGGCTGACCCACATCACCCTCTTTATGCTGAGTTTCGGCTTTTGCCATCAGGAAAGAGGTATACCTTCCCTAAGAGGGCCAAATCAGACAGGTACCTCAGATCACTGACTCCCTCAGCTGTAGGGTTTCTGAATAAGCTTTAGGCTTGTGTCCTTGTACTGTGCATCTGTGGTTATGATAACTCACCTGATGACATTCATTATTTGGTTGTCGACTACTGTTGCAAATCAATTTGCCCCTCGGGGACAATAAAGACTTCTAATCTAATCTAATCTAATCTAATCTACTTCCTGTGAAACAGAGCATCTTAAACAGTGACATCATCCTGCCCTAGTGGGTGTGAATTAAAATTTAAACCGATAAAACCCTCACAGATCTTTAAACATCCTCTCTCGTCCACTTTATCCCTTCAAATAAAATTGTGTTTCTCTCCCAAACTGAGATCCTGTTGGTTTGCACTTGTGAATGTGTGGCTTTAAAGGTGAGCGCACCTCTGCAGTCGGTATAGATTTGTTGGGAATGATTACCACCGCCGGGTTAGTTGTTTGTGCTTCACTAACAAAATGGAACGGATGCATTTTACTTTGAAAGCGGATGTCTTGTTTGTGTTTGTGTCACAGAGCTGGATGATGAATTTCTGCTTTTACGTCAAACCCAGTTGACAGCGGATACTGTGATTGGTTTTTCATCTGGCCAATCACATTTTAGAAAAAAAAAAAAAGAAAAAAAAATCAGCAGCTGACTTCAATGCTGTGCTTAAAAGTAACAGGTAACAGCAAACTTCATAGAAATGCAGTGGAGTCAAAAGTGCAAAATTTGTCTTTGAAATGCAGTCGAGTAAAAGTCGTCAGTTCAAAACCAGAATAAAACACTCAAGTAAATAGAATAATAATAGAAAAATAACACACACATACACACACGATGAAAAATCAGAGATTACCATTAAACCCTGCAATGGATGCCAATTGCAAAGGTGACAGATACTCTGGATAGTTAAACAGCTGTCATGTGCAGATGTAGAGGGGTTTAGTCAGTGTGTATCTATGTGTGTGTGTGTGTGTGCATGTGTGTGTGTGAGTATGAGAGAGAGAGAGGAAGAGAGAGCATGTACTGCAAGATCATCAATGCATCTGATGATCAATAAGACATGGTATTCCTGCCGGCTCAGGCGATCAATAAAATATCACATCGGTTTTTGAACCATCTTTAAGCGAAGTCCCTCTCATGCCGAGCGAGAATCGCACGGGGTCGAGCAGGAAACGTTCTCCTCCAACATCCAAGATGGCCCGCCGCGCCGTCCGCACCGAGCGCCGGCTCACAAAAAGTCAATTCAATTTCCCGGCAGACGGGGAAACCCGGTCGATGTGTTGCGGGTCGGCGAGCCTGTCAGCTGTGAGAAGCCGAACAACAGCCAGACAGACATTCACTCCTTCTTACTTCTTCACTGATGTGATTTTGTTTCAGGGAATAACAGATCATACCAATAATGGGCAGCTTTAAAATGGAGTTGATTGCAGCCATTCAACACTTCCTGGGTCTGTGTATCTGAAAAACAATGCTTGGCAAATGATACGCTGAGAGGCACCTTTATTGATTTTGTGTTGCATGCTTTATTTTCGATTACCCTCTTAGCTGTGTAACTCGTGAAAACAATGGAACGCTATGAAAGGCAATACAAAGTGATGAAAACACACGATCGCAGAATCAGAAAAACCATTAAACAACTTGGTCAGACTGTGTACAGGCAGCATGAGATGCCAAAAACTGGATCATTCTCATATGATTTTTGAAAAGGAGCAGGAGGATCAGACACTTAGTGGTCAGAGCTGGTGCACACTAAAAGCCAAAAGTGATTTAACTCCCCGGGACGGCCTGTGTGAGATCAGAGACAGCGCCACCATGCTGCGGCCGAGTCGCCTCTGACATTGTTTAAATATTAAACTGAGGTTAGAGAAATAATCCGACCAATCTGTCCCTGAACATCGCGGACATTCTGATCTTTTTAAACACGTTCGGTTCACTCTTTGCACAACAACAGATGCGGCTGCAGATGCACAACAGCTGCACCGGCCTGGCAGTGTGAGATGCATGAGGACGAGTTTTGAAAGCTGTGATCCGCCAATGGCAGCTTGTGGGGGAACCAAGTGGAGGAGATACAATCGACTTTAACTTAATTTAGAAAAGACCACGAACAGAATCAGAACAGAAAACCCATAATGTTTGCATCTCTGGTCTTCCAAAGTCAGCATCTTTTCAGCTTTTTTACTTTATAATTATCTTTTTTTTTTTTGCACCAATGCACAAAATGCCTTTGAACACTGCATTTGCTTGAGCCACAAACTACTATTAGCCCCGAGCTGAAGATAGCCTGGGGCTTAAGTTCACACAATTAACCCTGGGCTACATGTTAGCTCTGCGTTCCTCATTCACGCCAAGGAAATAAAGTTCAAACTGTTGTTCTCTCCATGCAACTGTGAGGAATTTATCCTCATTTATTTCCAAGCTGCGAGGACTGCTCTCGACTTATTTTAAAAATCAGCAATTCATCTGACTGTTGTCGGTTCTCTGGCTCTACTGGATCAATGACTTTATCATTTAATTCCAGTTAGAACCACTGTTAGATTTTCTTAACATTATTCAAAACCTTCTCCTGTGGTTTCCAAGATAATCAAAATCCCATTTTCGCCTCTATCCCCACTTCACACCCCGTGACCCTGCTCAGTTTGAAGGCACCACACATTCTCATTTTTAATTGCTATGTGTTGTGTCTAATGTACATCAGGCGTACGCTACATTGATTCATGATTATATTCTTACATTTATAGTGCTTACTATCAGTGTCACCTGTGTTCTCATGTTTATGCCTTTTCTGTGGTCTTTATCAAGATTTCCTCACTTTTTCCTTTTTATCTTTTTTCTTTTTGGATGTTTTTGAATATTAAGTCAGGGGGTGTCATCCTGTTTGGTTTGTTGTACACATATGAGCCTGTAAAGCCCTTTGAGAGAGTAGACAGTCATTCTGGGGCTCTAGATCAACTCAAACTTGAACATGTTTAACGAACACGGCACTGTGATTTTGGATTTTTCGACAGTCACCTCCTCCTCCTCTCCAAGCTTTACCTGCCAAAGCGGCTGCAGTGGGAGAAACAGAGCAGCCAGGGCTAAAACGGTGCAGGAATGTGGCTTTCGGCTGGTGGCGAGTTTCCAGAAGTCTGCAGCCTCTACAAAAGCTTATCTGTACGTCAAAGACTGCCAGGAAAGAGCGGCCCAGATTTGACACGCTGACATTTAAATGAATGAGACGTCCCATTATCTCTTTCACTTATTCACTCATTCCCTCCCTCTGTCCTCATTCACCCTCCCTCTCTTCCTGCCATCTCCCATCTTTAGTCGTCTTTTATCACCTTCCCTCAGTCCGTCCTGCGTTTTTCCCCCCGAGAGAACCCAACAGGGTGATAAGAAGACGAGCGGGGCGAGCGGGTAAAGCAAAGTTGAATGAACGCCTGAGAGAGAGCAGGGGATGGGATGACATTTCTAACAATGTCTGTCGCAGCTTTGATGTGCAAAGTGGTGAAATGTCAGAGGAAGACGGGTCAGTTATTATTACCGTGTCACAGACGGTGTTTGTTAATTGTGTGGCGTTAATTGCAGAGAGAGTGTGACAGGGGAAATTGTTGTTTCCTTTTTGTGGGAATCTGTGCTTGTGCTGCGTCTGCGTCCTGTGTGTAACTGTGTTTTGTGTGTGTGTGTGTGTGTGTGAGTGTGTGTGCGTTCACCTTCTGTGCCAGGGCATCTTGGTACATCTCAGCATTGGCAAAGTAGAGGGTGGCTGAGGAGCGGAAGATCACTACACCTGGCACCTGCCTCACCTGTCAGACATCAATTAGCCAATCAATCGGTCAATCAATATCAATCAATAAGCAGAACAAAAATCAGTTTTTTGGTTTCCCTGTCCTAAAAAAGCCAGAAGAAGAAGAAGAGGAAGAATGAAACTGTAAGAATAATACTGTTGAGGTATGAAGGCATAAAGAGAGGCTGGATAGCAACTTGGGATAAATCAATACTGACTTTTATTTGATTACTTATCAAATATCAGCCGGTCATGTGCTCTGCTGCTCATATGACAACAGATACATAAAACCAACCTGTGAAACCTGCTGTAAAGGTTGTGTTTGGTGCATATTTAATTTACCGTTTACTGCTTTAATCATGTTTATTTTTTTTTTAGATTGATTCCTGGATTGAAGAAGTTTTACATGCATAACTTCCCCCAACATCCAGAATAGGTGACGTGGGTTAATCTGGCATAAAGACCTGCTGATCAATCTAAAACAATGTCATTTGTGTGAGTTTCAATGAGGAGTTTGAGTCATGTGAACAACCAAATGTTTGAGAGGCAACAATACAGTGAACCTGCAGTGCCAAGAAAGAAAAAAAAAAAAAAAAAAAAAAAATATAGAGAATAACTTCACAAAATGTTGTTGGAATCTACGATATAAAAATAGAGGTTCCTGCTCATGTTGGTTCAACAACACTAATGAGCAGAGTGACATCTCCAAATGAGAAATAAAGACAGTAAGTTATAAATCACCAAATGTAAATCACTAAAGTAGGAAATTACTAAATCTGATGTATTGATCTTTCTGGTAAGCGAGTGAATGACACTTGAATAAAATAAAGATCAGAGGTTCAGTTTTGTGTATTTATGTAATTGCATCTGTCCTTCATGACATCCATACACACATGAATCATTTAGACACAATCCCTGTTACAGTAACACGGATCTCCCTTTTTAATCAGGGATCTAACCAAACTGAACCCAAAAGAGCTAAAAGACGGTGCCTGTTTGGATTAGTCGTTGATAAAAATGCACTTTGGTTTTTGTCTCACACGCTGAACTTCACTCCTGCTTCCCATAATCATGTGTGCGTTTATAAACTGGGAAATACATGTTCAATACCTGCTTATATTCCTCCACTGGCCTGTAAATGTCTGTGCCTGGGACCTGCCCAAGGAGGGAGTACGTGGGTCTGTGACACACACACACACACACACACACACATACACAAGAAAATAATAGTGGGTATTAGCAGTGTGTGTTGTGTTTGTGGTGTGTGTGTGTGTGTGTGTGGTTAGGTGTGGTCCACAACCACAGGACTGATTGGCACAGACTGGGACTGTCTGTTTTCCCAGACTGAATAAATCCACAGGGCTTACAGGCAAAAGTATTTGTGTGGCTATGGGAGTGTGTGTGTGTGTGTGTGTGTGTGTGTGTGTGTGTGTGTGTGTGTGTGTGTGTGTGTGTGTCTGTGTGTGTGCATGTGTGTGTGTGTGTGTGTGTGTGTGTGTGCTCTCACAGCTGTGTCCTGAATATAACGGTGAGTATGGAGAAGCCAATGGAGGCAGCGAGACCCAGATCAGGGTTGAAAAGCACCGTGAGGATGAAAGTGGCCAGCCACACCATCTAGGGAGAGAGAGAGAGAGAGAGAGAGAGAGAGAGACTAAGTTTAAAAGGCAAACTAAACAATTATTCTCCTTTTATGACTTTGAGTAATGCTTTAGTTGTCTGTTCCAAAGAAAGAAAAGAAAGAAAGAAAGAAAGAAAGAAAGAAAGAAAGAACGAAAGAAAGAGAGCAGGAAAGATTTTTTTATAAACAGGTTTGATTTAAAAGGCACTAAAGAGGCTTCTATTTCCTTGGGTGGCTGGCAGATGATGGTGGATGATAGGAACAGCCTCTATTACCAGCATGTTTTAATACTTTTCTTATTTATTTCATTTCATTTCATTTTTTTAGTCTTTTTTTTTTTTTTTTTTTTTTCCGAACAGATCTACCATGTCAACTCTGTTGGTCCTCCACAGCGCAGGGACGTCCATGAACTGCTTCATCATCCCGTGGAGGTTGACGTAGATGATGGCAGCCAACACCGCCTGCAGAGAATCAGGCATGTAGATCACAGTTATGACAGGCTTAGTGGGAAAAAAAATCTCCTCACTGTGGACTCCAGACAGTGTGTGTGTGTGTGTGTGTGTCCTGTGTTGAAGTGAATTAACGAAAATGTGGATGTGTCTCCATGTAGAAGGAAATGAGTTGCTGTCATATTTCTGGTTCTGTTTGTGTGTTACTGGACTTGGAGATTGTTGGGACTGTCCGGTAAGTGTTTTATAATAATGTCTACTGCTAGAAATGCTGATTAACAGACACCATTACTTCAGTCTTTAGGGTCCAAATCTAAAGCCGACACCCCACTCAGAAACCTCTTCCTCAACGGTGTTTAACAGTGAAGTTGTAACAGTGGAGCTAAGCAGTAAATTCAGAAGTCTCTGTGAGGCAAAGTGGAAGAAAAATGTTTGGACGAAGCAAATCCCTCATTTCCAAGGCGTAAATATGAACAGGGAGAGGATGTGAATGGTTTTTCCAAGTAGGAAGCTCTTAAATACAGTTATGACGATGCGGCGTGAATGCAAAACGATGCCTCTCTATGAACTCTTGCACAGCAAAACTGAAACATCACACACATTTCTTTTATTAGAGGCCAAAAGAAAACACATTGACCAGTCAAATTAACTTTTGGGGTCATGTGTCTAACTCTAACCCTAATTAAAATTGGATGTGGAGCTGTTAGTCTCTGAGAAAAGAAAACTTTACGGAATAAACAGCTATAAACAAGTGGAACAAAAAGAGTTAATACGGGAATCCACAAAGAGTTTCTACTGAAAATTGTCAGCTTGTGTTTACGGTGTTTCAGTTTCTGAAGCATTAAGGAGGCTTGTGATGAAACAGAGACACACCCACACACACACACACACACACACTCGTGCATGCCACACACACTCGCCTGTGTGTGTGGCATGCACGAGCACGACAGGACTGGAAATTTGCACAAGACCAAGGAGATCTCATGGCCTTGCATGCACACGCACATGCAAAAAGACACACACACACACACACACACACACACCTTCGGCAAATCTTCAAAGAGGGTTCCAATCCACAACGTGATGATGAGGATGACTACCGCTGATAGAGCACCAGCAACCTGCAGAGAGAAAGAGAGAGAGAGAGAGAGAGAGAGAGAGAGAGAGAGAGAGAGAGAGAGGGTTGGAGAGAGAGAGAGGGTTGGAGAGATGGGTAAAAGATCAAAATATACAAAACAGGAAAAAAGAGGGCAGAAGATTAATGGAAATCAACAGACAGAGGATCAGGGTAATTATAAGAGTTAAAGGAAAACTCAAGAAAAGATGATTAATACAGCAATATTGTGATAAGTGTTAAAGTACCACATGATTTTGAATGTTGTGGCACATTTACCACAATTTCCCCACGTTATACTGCGACAAACCATTTCCACTAAAGATTTTACAACATATAATATAATCAAAATGCCTCAACTGTCAAATGTGAAGTTAAGATTGAAGCAGCCGCCCTGTAATGTTCTGCTTCTGCAGCCGACAAAGTCCTCAAGATTCATAAACCACAGAACTGATAATTGGCTTTTCCCCAGGGACTATTTTCCCTGGCGGAGGGACCGCTTCACTCCGCCCAGTTTCAAGTCATCAAAACACAACAGTGCTGCTGCTTTTAGGAAAACTAACGTGGACGACTTTATTATGGTGACAAAACACTGGTGTGAGGAAAGTCTTAAGTCTCTGAAAATTCATTTTTAATAAAAGGGAGGAGAAATGTTAATAGAGCTAAAAAAAAACAAAAAAAAACAAAACACGACTGCTTGCCATGGGAATAAATGAGCAGAAACGTGAAGTTTATGCATTTTGTAGATCAAACACTAAACATGCAAAACCACTGGTAGATATGGATTTACCTTTATTGATCTTGCAAAGGGGAAAATATTGGCATGGTGCATGAAAGATATTGATGTGTTGTGCTAATTATGGTAAGTCAGCTTGTACTTTATTGTGAGTGAGGTCAGGAAGCACCAGCATCTCCTCCTCCTCTCCTCCTCTCCTCTCTGTATTTTAGGTAATGGGACTCAGCTGATGAATGGTAATGTCACTCTAAATCGGTTTAGCCTTTCAGTGGGTGTTTGTTTGTGTAGGTGGCGCGTGATGATGTGAGTTCAAATCGATTCCCTAAGTGTTTTTTAATGAAGCCACTTATCAGAATAATGTTAATTATGAACGGCCTCTCTCTCCGTTTAACCTTTAGGAAAGTGCAGGTTTGTAGCCGCGGGCAGCCTGAGGTGTCTGGAGAAAATGCTGATTTGAAAAATGATGCAAAAGAAATGATCATGCTAAAAAAAAAAAATACTACTACTACTACTAATAATAATACAGAGCACAAAAGCCAATAAGCCTTTTTGTAATTGTTGTTTTTCACTTGTCAGAAGAAGGAGAAGAGAGCAAAGCTAAGTGAAGCTAAATCAATTAAACTATAATTCAATTATTTGAAACCCACATTCAAAGATCATTAGTGGTGCATCACGAGCGGTGTCGGTGTCTGAGACTGGCTTCATCGCAGGCTAAAGCACGAAACTACTCACATTCTCATGGATTTTGGTAAGTATTAAATAATCACCTTGGCAATATCATATTGCCAATGTATACTTTGTCATGGTACATTTTGCTTTTTTTTCCAGTATCCACCAGAGTTTCTTTTTTACTTTAAAACCAAAATATCAGGTGATGAACCTCACAATCCTCTGCTGCTCAGGCTAACAGTCTCACCATGTTCAGAAGTGATAGATATATGGATTAAGTTCATAAAGCAATCTTTTCCTCTGGGACTTTTGTCCAGAGGTGATGTGCATTCCCTAATTTAAGTGAAGTGTGTGTGCATTGCTGTAAACGGATTAAAAAATGCCAAAAAAGTGTCTTTAAAGCCTTCCAAGTGTCTTTCTCTTCAGTTTCCCCACCAATAATGTGACAGTGTATTGCTCCCTGTAGGGAAATTCTCCCTGTGTGTTCATGGCGTTTTATCAGAATAAGTTCCTGCTGCGGTTTAAGAGCTCGTACCAACCTGAGTCTTGCCTCCGGTGCTCTCCTGCACCATGGAGCGGGACATGGAGCAGCTGATGGCGAAACACTGAAACACCCCTCCGACGGAGTTACTGAGGCCCAGAGCGATCAGCTCCTACAGCGGGGACAAGACATCTACAGTCAGGTGGCACTGCAGGCCATTTCATTCATTCACTCATTCATACATTCATTTTTATTTATTTTGTGACGAATTTTTTATCGTTTTCTTTCCTTTTCCCTCCATTTGCTTTCACTATGGAGGAGACATTACATAACAAAATCAAGTAACTGAAATATTGTGTTGCCATTGCATTACACAGCTACATCTACTCATCAAGTAAGGTAATCACATATGTGTCATTACTGTACATACATTTAAATTATAAAAATGTCATTAAATTTTGTGTAGTTATTATTTCCCCTCTCTTTTTCTATTCCATTTTTCCCTTTCTTCTCCCATGTCTTGTCCCTCCTTCTCTTTCCCTTTAGATGTCAATACAGCTATTATACATTAATTACACAGCATCCACTCTATCACATATGATAGTTACTGTACATGATTTCAAATACTTCACAGTTGAGGCTGAAAGTCTTTTGTTTTTTGCTATTTGGATCATTTAAATGTTTGGAAGTGATCATGTTGTTTTAAATGAATCGATGTCTAAAGTTCAACAGGCAACAAATGCAGTGTTCTGAGGTGAGGGTCAACATTGTGCATGGTGTAATTGCATTTATTTTGTTATTTTGCAGGCCATTTGCAGGGATTCTGAACCCAAAATTAGTGGCACAGGCTTTTGCATCATCTGTTTGTGGCTCCATCTCTCCCTCCCACCTGGTTACTGTCCACTTTGTATCCATATTTGAGGGCGAAGATGCGTCCCAGTGAGATGGCGATGCCGTAGCCGACCACAGACAGAGCGAAGGCATCGCCGATCAGCTGGCCGAACAGAGAGGCTGTCGGGAGAACAGGCGGCTGCAGACTGGTAGAAAGACAGAAAGGAAATTTACAAATTATCTACATTTCATAAGCTAAGAAAACTGATGCTTGACTGGAACTGGCGCTTTAAACAGATTTTTTTTTAGTGATTGTTGAGAAATGAATTCATGCTCTGTGTGCATGCACCTGTATTTCTGTATTTATATGCAAATGTGTGTGTGTGTGTGTGTGTGTCTCACCCTGAGGGAATCTCTCCCACCACATCCACTCCATATTTCTCCTCCAGATTAACCTGCCAGGAAATCACTGTAGCAATAATAATCTGAAAAAAAAAACAAAAAAAAAAAACAGTGAGAGATTAACAATACGTGAGCGTGTATTAACAATACACACGTACATGTGTGTAGGGGTGTGTGTGCATGCTCGGCTGCATGTGACGGTGATTTCTAGAGTGTTGCAGTTCCTGGGGAAACTGTGTGTGCTCGCTGAAAGCAGCTTACAGTCACAATTCAAACATCAGTCGTCCTCCGCTATTCTCCAAAACCCTTTGGAAAATATACATGAGTGTAATTCCTGTGATGAGTGTAACAGTACTAAATGTGTGTATTGTAGACACCAACACATGGGGAAACAGACACCGATAAAAGGACTGATCAATGGCATAAATACATAGTATATATAAGTGTATAGTCTATAATAAACTACAAAAAATATTCAAGTAAATAAATAATTTCTGCATTTTGTGAAGCTGGTAGCAACAAACAACTGGCTAAACTGAAACTACAGAAATAGTTTATTGATGTCAAAAATAAATTTAATGTTAGCTCTGGTCAGCTGTGCATATTTACATTTTTTTTTAACCTACATACTTTCCCAATAACAGCTACATAAACATTTCAGCTGATTAGTCGACTTGATTTGATTGACCTTCTGTTTGTTACCGCCTGTCAGAGCGCTGTCCGTGGTTCTGACAGCTTTCTCTGTGACCTTTGGGTGTTTAGTTCTCAGATCTTTACACTGGCTTCCTGTGTGTCAAAGAATTGATTTCAAGATTGATTTCAAGATATTGCTGTTGGTTTATAAAGCACTAAATGGTTTAGGGCCAAAATACATCTCTGATCTGCTGCTACATTATGAACCATCCAGACCTCTGAGGTCGTCTGGGACAGGTCTGCTTTCTGTCCCCAGAGTAAAAACTAAACATGGAGAAGCAGCGTTTAGTTTTTATGCTCCACATGTCTGGAACAAACCAGAAAACTATAGATCTGCTGCGACTCTCAGTTCTTTTAAATCACAGCTGAAGACTTTTCTGTCTGCCGCCGCCTTCCATTAAACCACATTAAGGGTTAATATTTCACACTGCACTGTAACTTTCAAGGTCCTGCTTTATCATCTTATTCTCCTTTTAGCTTCTTTTCTTTTCTTTCTTCTTTTCTTCTTTTATGTATGTTTTCTTGTGTTGCTTTTATATTGTTTAAATGCCTTTATGCTCTCTGTAAAGCACTTTGAATTGCCTTGTCGCTGAAATGTGCTATACAAATTGCCTTGCCTATGAGCACAAGTGCAAATAAGTGCAAATGTGTGTGTGTGTGTGTGTGTGTGTGTGTGTGTGTGTGTGTGTGTGTGCACTCACAGCGAGCAGCTCCACAGGTATAGGAACAGGCAGTTTTTTGCTGAGGTATGCATTGAGCTCCTTAACGATGATGAGGCCGACTATGGAGACAATGCTGACCACGAGAGTGCCGATGTTTGTTTCTTGGACGAGGTAAAACACCTCCAACACCGTCTGGAGAGGGACAGACAGACAGATAAATAGTCAGACAGAGAGAGAGAGAGAGAGAGAGAGAGAGAGAGAGAGAGAGAGAGAGACAGAGACAGAGACAGAGACAGTGGTGATCATCTCCTAAATGTGGTCTGAATTCAGAGAAACACGAACAAATGCACCAGCATGAGGTACAGTCATCTCGATGGTCTCATTTGCTGATGATCATACGTTAAGTTTGACCATATTGTGATCAGAATGAATAAAGCATATTTAAAAAGAAAAGCATGCATGGGATAGAGCTACAAATTGACAATAATGGAGACTGAGGAGGAATTTAAAAAAGAGAGCGAAGACAAGACACAGTTTTGCCTTTTTTGCTTAAGGTTGAAAGTTGACATTTTATCCCTCATGTATAAAATTTGTCACGGTTAACATTTCAAACCGTTAATAAAGCGTTTTGAAATAAATAGACTTGTATCAGACGGTGCGTTCATGCCGATTATGCCTTCCTTACATAAATCAAGGAGAAGGGGCCGCTGTATCTGTTGGGGCTGATGCCGAAGGTGTATTTGAGCTGGGACACGATGACGTGGATGGCGGCTCCTGTGGTGTAGCCTCGCACCAGCGGCTCCGACAGGTACGTCACCACGAACCCGAACTGGACCAGACCCAGCAGAATCTACACAAAGGCCACACAGAGGGAGGTGGATAGTGAGGGCGGGGTGCAACATTCAAAATGTTACCTCTTGCCTCCATCTGGGGCCACAATCATTCAAAACTTCTGGGTGCAGCTTCAATTTTCTACGCAAAGTGGAAATTAAAAGACTTCAAGGTGCTCCTTAAGCTAAAAGTGGGCTATTATTTATTAGTTATTTATGGTTTATTTGATTTGGATTGATTTAATGTACACACACAAACTGAAAGTAGTGGATGTTAACTTGCAACACCTGTTTTGTAAAAATAGGAGGTTAAAACAATAAATTCAAAAAAGAATAGAAGGTCAACTGAATACTGTGAGATAAAATAATACAATAAAACACACATACTTTATCATTTTACTCTTTTCATAGCTTTTTTCACTACTTGCAGCTCTGGATTGTAGATGTAAATAGGTATGAGTATGTAAAATGGGTATAAATATGAAAATATCTAACTTTGATTGTCAGTGCTGTTTTCTTTACATTTTGATGATTAATTCACATTAAGCATGCAGAGTTGTTGTTTTTTTTTTTTTGTTTTTTTTTTTAATTCAATTTATAAAGGACAGTGTGCACTTTCATTAGCTATTCAAAAGAATAAAAAGATGAGTGCACCAGATTTAGCAAGAAAGCTAATTTCCATCTGTAGTCCTTACAAATAACATTAAAACAATCAACACAGTAAAACAAACATTAAAATAATCAACACAGTAAAACAAACATTAAAACTTTTCCATATGTGGTTTAACACCCACTTCAGCAGTATTGTTTATTCAAGTATTAAACAGATCAAAGTTCATCAGTTTAAGTGAATGTTTACCTGAAATAACCCAGACAAGAAGGTGACGGCCGCAGCCACGCGGACTCTCTCCGCGTCCCGCGCTGTGATGTCGATGATGCTGGAGTTGGTCACGTTGTCCCACATCATGAAGTCAGAGTCTGGTGCCACCCGCTCCGTCACACCTCCGATCATCACACTCATCACCGCGTACGTACCTGAGGGGAGACAGCGAGATCAATTTGATGGTCACTGATGAGAGGAGATAAAATTAAAAAGATCCATTCAGGTCTTTTATAGGCCATTACATTTAATTTTTGATATAACTGAAAACCTGAGGGCGTCTTCATTCTTTTGGAAGTGAGCGCTGCTGATGCATGATAAAATTATTTCATAAAATAAAATAAATACAGGTTTGAGATCAGATGAGAGCACACTTTATTGGCGGTGCATGTAGAAGAGGATAAACTCAACTTCTTAAATTCATTTTTTTTTTCAAACCTCAGAGTTCAAATAAGCTCCAGCGAACATGCTTTCTTTAAAATGCCATTAATCAACATGTCTGCTAAAACAGGGGCTAAATTCTTGTGAGTGTGCATGATCAGGTGTGGAACTACAAACCAAGCGAGATGTGCTTGGATGTGCCGAAGATGAAGTAGATGAGGACGGGGTAGAAGGAAGAGTAGAGGCCGAAGACTGGAGGCACAGCTGCCAGCAGGGCGTAGGCCATACCTGCAGGAACAGATTAAGATTAGATTAGATTAGATTAGGATACCTTTAGTGTCATTTCATATGCATTGACATACATAGAAAACGAAATTGCATTTTTCACACTTCATTAACAAAGACGGAGTCCAGTCAAGTGTCAGAATAAATAAATAAATAAATTAAATTAAATTAAATAAGTTAAAAAAGACAATAAAAAGTAAAATTTAAAGAGTCAATTGCCGATCACTCTTGGTGTGAGTGAGTGAGTGTGAGTGTGCGTTCCTCTGGTGCCCATAATAATGTGCTCTAATTGTGTATTGTGTAATAAAAGTGATGATTTACTATAACACAGTTATAAACAGGGAAAGGACGATAGCCATAGTGGACATACATAGTAACATGCCACATGCAGCACAGTGACACATGAGAAACAGCATGAGAATGAAAAACAGATAAATAAAATTGTATCAAATAGATGAGAAAGAAGTGAAAGTCAAAGAAGAGGAGAAACTAAAGGAAACATCAGAATAAACTGGAATACATTACAAAGATGAAGATACCTGGGAATACATGAGAAAATTGAAAAAAAAAAATTAGAAGAGTAAGGAGCGATGATAATGCAAACAAAAAATAAGACACAAGGATGAATGAGAATATGCATGAGCATGTTCGCCTTGGTGCAGACAAAGACTTTAAATCTCAGAGCTACTAACATGTTTAAATTCAGGTTAAGATGAGTGACATCTTTATCTGTTTCATGTCCACGTCTCCGCTGCCGAGCCCGTGCACGAAGCGCATGGCAGCTTTTGCATTTGCTGTTCTTAAGACGATAGGGAGGTGGGAAGGGATTTCCTGGCTGGCTGGGGCTGGGGCACAAGAAAATAATGTGTTTTTTTTTGTGTGTGTGTGTTTCTGGTTTGTTTGGAATAATCCAAAGAACGTGAGCGGTGACGGCCACCACGGCTGAACAAATAAGACAAGAGAAAGTGAATCTCCATCAACAGAAAGATGCCGCACACTGTTGATTGACAGGTGGTCACTGGGGAGTGCAATGAATGTGTGGCACCAAAACTACAATTACAGGAAAATATTGCTTCTCTTCATCCTCTGAGCCTACTTCCTTAGTTTTATAGTTTCTTAGTTTATTCGTTTCCCACACATCAGGACAAAACAATTGAAGGAAATAGTGTGAGTGTGGTAGAAAGCCGGATGAAAACCACACCCAGTCACCCTCACCCTGTGGCAGCTGCATGATGCCCACGCTGATGCCAGAGATCAGATCCCCGAGGGCGTTTTCCCTGATGGAGTAGCGAGGCAGCCAGGACAGGACGGGAACACAGCCCAGCAGGCAGCTCCTCGCCCGGGGGCCAGAGATCCTGCAAGTGTGTGTGTGTGTGTGTGTGTGTGTGTGTGTGAGAGAGAGAGAGAGACATTTCACTCCTTGTAAACTTCAGAAAGAGCAGTACTGTTCCTGTGTGGGATTACACTGTAAGGGATTGTACCTTTAAAGCAGTCACAAGTCAAAATCCTATGCACATTAGACAGATCTATATCTCTTTTTATCCTCATGAAACTTTGTAATCATTACATTTAGAGAGAAGTGCGCAGATCCTCTTCTTCTTCTTTCTTGTTTTGATTTTAGTTTTTAATCAGATTTGATTTGCTCTGGCCTCATCAGCCTGGGGGAGATGTCGGCTCGACGAACACTTGATTGAAGCATCTTTTTTTTTTTTTTTTTTTAAAGGGATTAATGCAGATTGTCACGGGCAAAAATTATGAGATGAGAATTTCTTTATTTATTTTTTAACATTCAGCGTCTGTTGGATGTTGCCTTGATGTCGGGTTGATTTTGAGGGCGAAGTCAAACTGTGACATTATCTCCAACACTGGAGGATAATTGTTGGATATTTTCTAATACACAGGATCTGTAATGTAATCATCCTTTGTGCTATTTATGGCCACAATATTTATGTTTTAATTACCACGATTATGATTGTGATCATGATTACAGCACCAGAATAATTTAACAGGGACGACTGATTATGTTATCAGCTGTTATTAGCCAGTGGACATGATTCATCACGTGTTTAAGCAGTTCGTAATCTGTACCAGATTACTTATGAAAGCAGCCTTCCCCACTTTGAGCACAGGAAAAATATCATTTTTCACAAGAGCTCACAAATACAGTAGTTCATGAGTTAATAAGTAAAAGGCGTGAGGGGACGTGTATACATATTAAAAGGGACTTTACCTCGCAGACTGTCTGACCCTCTCACATAGAGATGTTTTGCTGTCAGATTTTTCTGCCATCTCTTCCACACCTTCTTCATCCAGGACGTCCCTCTGCACACTGTAGCCTGCTCGCTTCCGCTCCATCTGGGCCACAAACAGCCGAGATTAAGAAATGTTCCTTAATGCTGTATTTGTTTTGTTTGTTTGTTTGTTTGTTTTGTTTCTTAGAAAATTATTATCCATTATTTTTAATCATTATAAAAAAATCAGATGGTTTCTTCCATAGCAATGTTTTCCGAATTTGTAAGAAAAGCATCCAATATGTCATAATCATAACTGATAAGTCACAGCTGCTTTATTTATTAGACATTTGAATATTTACTCTAAACAAACCAGACCATCTACTGGCATTGCACGGTACATCGTAAAGCGAGCGTTAACCCTGATGGATTGTCTTACAGCATAAAACAGGAAGAGGGCGCTGTTCTTCCAGTGCAAACTAGTGCTGTACAGTGGTCCCTCGTTTATCACGGGAGTTACGTTCTAAAAATAACCCGCAACAGGCGAAATCCGCGAAGTAGTCTTTATTTTTTACAATTATTCTAGATGTTTTAAGGCTGTAAAACCCCTCACTACACACTTTATACACTTTTCTCAGACAGGCATTAACATTTTCTCACTTTTCTCTCTTGTTTAAACTCTCAAAGTTCAAACCTTCATAGAAAAATAAGTCCAGTATTATAGAATGAACGCATTCTGTACTGTACAGGAGACACGGTACGGAGGAGATTGACTGACAATGGTCTACAGTCCCTTAGCCAATCAGGACGCAGAACACAATGCACAGGCTCTCCCTTAGCCAATCAGGACGCAGAACACAATCCACAGGCTCTCCCTTAGCCAATCAGGACGCAGAACACAATGCACTGTAGAAAAAAAAAGAAAAAAAGCATGCAAAATTGCACAAAAAAAAAATCCGCAAAACTGCGAGGCCGCGAAAGGTGAACCGTGTTATAGCGAGGGACCACTGTACACACATTTTTACAAACTTGACGATAATATTGTTGTAATGGTGTTTGAAAAAGCCACATACATCAACCTCAAAGTGATTCTATTCTATAAGCCATCAGTGTGAAAATTAGATTGCCACTGTGAGATGTTGGCATGTAATGTAATTTATTATTCACTGAACAAAAGGGTTATCTTCAACTGCAGTTCTGTAAGCTCGAAGTAATCTTGAAGTGGAAGTTTTTTTAGTAAAAGTCCTTAAAATTGGGTGGATAACTAGATAATTTAGCTTTAAATTAATATTCTTTATACCACTTTAAAACTATATTAATTTTCAGGATATTTATCTGAGGTTTTTACCTAATTTTCTGCCCAAGTTTCCTTTGGCAATGGAACGGGGACTGATAATAGATTTACCTCGTCTTGTGTAACTGTATCAGCACAATGCTCAGAAGACGTGACAAACTCCAAAGGTTTGTCTATTTTTGTGTCACACAACTCTGAGTCTTCAGAGGAAATGCAAGTTTTTTTTCAATGGAGTGAAATATTAAAAAAAAAAAAAAAAAAAAATCTGTTCATGTGTCTTGTTTTAGTTGTTGTAGTTCAGAGGAAAAGCTCCGCATCTAAATCAGTTTTTCTCCACCAAAAGAAAACTAAATAAATAAATGAGAGGAATTCCTTCGGTCCAGTGTGGGAATCAGAAAGTACATCCCATCTAATCCCGTCTTTCTGCAATGGTCCTTATGCCTCCAACTGAATCTGCAGCAGGGATTTCCACCAGGTCCAATTTCCTCCACGTGCCGGCGTCCAAATTTTGCAAGCTCAAACTGTTTGACAAGTGTACGGCAAACCTGGCTTATTTTCCTTCTGCACCCAACGGATCAAACGAGAGGAACCAGAGATGTGCTCCATCCGGGTGAAACCCTCTGATCTCCGGGGAAGAGAGGAAACGCTCCTGCAGGTCCTCCTCCGCCCTCTGCTTCACCTAACTGTGCTCTGTAAATGAATGCAGGACGGTCCCATTGTCCCTCCGTGGCTCTGCCTTGAGACCTTGAAGAGAAGTTTAGATAGGCTATGGTATCATGCGTTCAAGTGAAGCGCGAGGGGCAAAGTTCAGGACAAAATGTGAGTTATACAGTTATCTTGTCGCTACAGACCGACAGACAGACTTTGTTCTGTTATCTTACCGTCACTGTGATGATGTCTTAATGTAAAGATCATTGATGACCCCTTTATTTTATGCATTTTGTTTATATAAACAGCATAAACAATGCAAACATGCAGACATACATTCAAATATGCTGCATTCAAACACACAGGCAAACTGAGAGAAGGGTACACAGATGTATAGAGAAAAATACATACAGAAAATATTGCATATGCACTGGCCTGCTCAGGAAGAGTGTCAGATAAGACTTATCTGTGCATGATTAGATTAGATAGGCCAGTCAGGGTTGTTTTCGCAGTGGGTCTCATATCATCAAGGAGTGAAAACAGGGACCCATTAACCACAACAGCGACCTGATATTGCTAACCAGGCAGCTCAAGCAAACAGTTTGAAGTCATTTATTCATCCACAGTGTCCAACTCAAAGTCCTTACAGGTGCATAGGTTAAAAAAAAATAATAATTCAAGCACATTCAAAGAAACCCTCGTCCCATTGACAGGTTGTCCCAGGACGACTGGAGATGGAGCTGAAACTTTTGCACTGCACCTGAGCACTTCAAACATGCCTCAGTTCCAATAGTGTGCAGGCTTTTTTAAAAACTTAAAGCTTTCATCCTTTCTTTCACTAGTTCGCTATTGTACATAATCTTTCATTGGTCATAGGATTACACAGTGTCTGCATGGTGCACTGCATGTTTGTGGGGCTGATCGTATGGCACAGATACTGAAGGCTTATTTTGATGTTTTCTATATTGCAATACCGAAAGTAGTCCCAGTGGCCTTAAGGATTAGAGGGTGAGTGGATTTTCACTCCTGTCCCATCCCACTCCCACAGAGATACTCCTGTCCTATCTCAATCCCATGACAGAGTAAAGAAAAAAAAAATCCCCTTCAGTCCTAATATGGAGGAATGACTCCCATCTCATCCTGTTGCCATGTTGTGTGTGTTTTTTTTTTTTTTTTACCTATTAGGCAATGCAATAATGTCACACACTAGTCAACCAATCAGCAACTAGCCACCAGAACAGATGGGAAAGAACAGAATGACTTGCATTATGTTCAAAATAAAGAAAACAGCATTTCTGTATTTGCATATGAGAGCTGCATATTTATATGTGAAAACTGATGATTCCCGCCCTGCCTGCTCCCGTTTACATTTTTGCTGTCTTGTCCCTGTCCTGAATAGTGAAATTTACTCCCACCCCATAGGAATTATACAGGAATCCCGTGACACACAGGATTCTCGAAAATATGTCCGCCTCTGTTACGGATCAGACACTGGGCTACTAAGCCAGGGATTGTGATGTGATGTTTGACTCCCATCTGGGTTGCCTAAGAGCAAAAGTTGGGCTCACAAGCCGGAGGTTAGTGGATTGAAACCCGCCTCTGCTAAAACTGTTTTCTGGGTCTTCAGTTCAGGATGAGCCACTGTTAGTCGGATTAGGTCACACTTTTTTTTTCTGTGATTACCAGCGAAAAGCCTGCTTGGCATTCCCAGACTGTGGAAACCAGTCTCCATGGCGACCAGTGGCACCATGTCAAACAGTGGGCCATTATGAACTTTGACCTTTACCCCCCGATTAACCTCTGTAGGACAACGCACACCCTCGGTATCTAGCAGATAGTTATTTATGATGCTATTCAGAGGGAGGGGCGAAATTGTGGCTCTCCAATATTTTTTTTTTAATTAGTCAGCCAAATGAACGCGCCATCTTATCTGTGCTCTCTCTGTCTGATATGATGCAGTTTTCAGTGTCTTTCTTTCTTTCTTTTGTTCTTTCCTTCTTTCTTTCTTTTAAACGGCATTGTGCATTTAATTTGCTCCACTGTATTCTCGAGATAGATAAAGTCTAAAAACATTACACTCAGTCAGTACAGCACTTAGTATTGAGTACATTTCTCTCTCTCCGAGGTATTATCTGTGAGCCGCTGTTACACCCGGTCCGACGCTGTACTTTTGCTTGATGGTTGTTGTGTTTTAAGTGTTTTGCAGGTTCGCTGAGTGCTGCCAGGTGGGGTCAGCCACTTGGATGAGGTCCCCTCACTGAGGTTGGCTTTGCTGTGACTGTGTGTGGTGAGTAGTGCACCCCTCTCTTAGGCGGCTTCAAGCACCACAGAGTTTTTAATTAGTATCTGATAATTGTATTTTATGACACCAGAAGCGGCTAATTTATTAGTGAATTTGGAATTTTGCAATAACATTTATTTTTCTACTTTTTCTGGATTTACCAGTTTGTCATTCCCAGACTGTGAGAGCAACCCTCCATGCTTATTTAAAACAGCACAGGGGGATCCACTTAAGGCAGTGGACCTTTGACTTTCACCCCCTGATTAACCTTATTAGAACACACACACACACCCCTGGTATCCAGCAGGTTATTGTTTAAGAAGCTCAGACACAAGGGCGCAGATCTCATTACAGCTTAGGCACCACAAACATGGAATTTTTTTCAGGAGCATTTTCTGGAGGAGACTACATATCACCAACGTAAACCAAAAATATCTGATCCAACAGACATTAATAGCCATGTATAGTAGCTTAAAGCAACTATAATGAGTTTTTAACTGGTTATGAAACACTGTTCATTTAAATCTGATGCCACTGTATGACCTACATAAGCAAATAAAGTCGATAAAGTTTGCTATTTCTGTTTGGTTATAGTTAATACTTCCCTCCAGGTCGGTGCCATTGTGGAATCAGATGAAACGATAAGAGTCTATGTCTACATCTTCCTAAGCTAAATATGTTTGTTTTGAGACACACAGGGCCTGAGATCAGACTCTGAGGCTCTGTATTAATTCTGTACATGCAAAACCTAATTTAACCTTAATGTATTCCTAATTTAGCATTAATGTAGTGGATAAACCTGCTTGCCGAGGCTCAGCGGGAACAGGAGGATGTGAATTTCTAGCTGCCTGATTGGACAGCTGGAGACGGGAAACTTAGGCCCATTCTGTAAGAGCGAGTATCGCTGCAAACCAGGGGTAAATGCTGACCTTCATGTAAGTATAAAGAAACCATTCAGCATGCTACAATTTGCTTTTTTACGGTTGTTTATAACTCATTTAGGCCACCAGGTAGACTAAAGTGTGTACAAAACTATCAAATTTACACAATAATTTTAGTAATATTTTAAATGAACTTGCTTTGCATTGGTCAGTCTTCATACTAACCTTAATCTGACAGCTGGAACTGATTCTCTTTGGCGAGGTGTCTGATGTCAGATGGTAGTGATGATGATGATGATGATGATGATGATGATGATGATGATGCTCTCCTCAGCTGGTGTTCCAGGTTTGGGTCAGTCAGAGCACAGCCGAGGCTTTGCAAGAGAAGCGCTGCTCACTTCGGCAGGTTGTCCCAAACAGAGACGCAAACCTCAGCTCACTGGACGGACGTACAGTTTATAGAAGTGGAGCAGAGGGAAGTCGTTGCGCCTCGCTTTGAGCTTCTTGTTGCCTTTCAGCTCTGTGATCTCATGCTGTAGGCTGCCGTTGCACATCAGCTGGTTTCACATGAAACAGCGACGCAAATATGTTCAGCTCCTCTTGTTTGCACTTGATGTCGAAAGAAAATTGGGGATGCCGCCTTTGTTCCTTATGCCCCTGAGCTTTGGAACACACAACCTTTAGATATCAGGGAAGCCAGCTCACTAGATATCTTTAAAAGAAGACTAAAAACCTACCTTTTCTAACTAGCTCCTATCTTATTCCACACTGTGCTGTGTTCTATTGTTTCATTTGCATCTTTTGTTTTATTTCAAAGTTCTCGTCTTTATCCTTTTCCTTTTTTTAAATTCCACCCTGTGCTGTGTTTTATTCTTTTTAATGTTTTATTTAATGTGTTTTCAAATGTTCTTCTTTTTATTGTGAAGCACTTTGAGCAGCAATTCTTGTATGAAAGGTGCTATACAAATAAAGTTTTATTATTATTATTATTATTATTATTATGTCCTGAAACCTCTTGCCAAATGCCAGGAGTGTCGCACACTCATCAGCATATAACAGCAGGTTTTATTCTTGCAGTGTCCAGTTGCACTTGCCACTGTTTTAATTTAATTTAATTAATTAATTTATTTTTTACTCCAATTCAAGCTTATGCAGAAGCTCCTTGAACTGGCAACTGTTTAGCCCTCTGCTTTCGATTAAATTTATGGTGGAAACAACAGTTGTCATTATATTGTTGACCCTCAGGGAAAGTGCACACACACTCTTTTGATGTATGATACAGTGGCATGCAACTAAATCACTGGAGACTGAGACAACTCATTTCTTTTTTGACCAATCCAGTTAATCCCTGGAGCCCCCAGATGGAGCCCCAACCATGACTGGAGCTCCATCTGCGGGAAGGCCTCTTTACTTTTCATGTGGTACTTCAAATTTTGTTCATAGCCAAAACAACTTGCTCCAAACAATCCTCACTTTTGGCCGAGCCACGCATGGCTCGCGAAGACAGCATCAGCAGTAATCCCACACGCAAAAATGGCTGGTTGGACGGCATTTGTTATGTCTGTTGTTTCACTGCGAGCCAGGGAGATAAAGTGGAAATTTCTTGCGTTGTCCTTCAGTGCTTTTTCAATATGTTGTGCCATGTCAGTAATCCTCTGTGCGTTGTTTTTTTTTTTTTTTTTTTTTTTTTTTTTTTTTTTTAGACAAACGGACACTTTTGGACAATTTTACTTTGTCTGGCGCTACAGCATCTCTGCACTGGCAACAAGGCACTCCTCCACAGATTCTCCTTCTGAATGGGGTTTCAGCTTCTTGGCTTTTAGCTCATGCGCCACAAACCCTGCCTGAAAAAAACATTGCCTCTGTCAAGATGGGGTCTTGTGAAAGCTGCTTGTTGGGCACCCATCTTCCACTGAAGACCGTTAACTTTATCCAAATGCATTTGTCCCTGCAGCTCATCCAGTTTAGCATAACTCCAGCTGTCCGATTGGCCTTCTTCATCACTATGAGTCCATCCCCACCAACCAGACACACTGGCTAATTTCTATTGGAAAGTCTGGCACTCTGCATCTTCTCTCTGTTTCTTAACAGTCTCCATGATGCATGTGCGCGATGACATGTATGTGCATGTTTACCCTGACTGATATGCAGCCAGAAGGTGTCACCTGGAATTAGTAGGTTAGTCTACTCACTAGTTTATGTTATTTTCTTTTATCTCTGACAAAAAGGTAATTGCCATCTTATTTGTATTATTTATTTTGTATGCTTTATTTTGCTTTGAATTATTTTGTATGAACTGCCTCATGATCAAATGGTCTTGCGCGTCACATATGGCCCGCAGGACGGAGGTTTCCCACCCCTGGTTTAAAATATGCAGCAGTTCAGACCACTCAGCAGGACACACACAGCGGACGTAAATAAAACTCTCAAAAAGTGTTTTGTTTGTGTGGATTATTTCAAAAGTCGTCTTTTATTAACCCTATAAAGCCATTTGTATCATATATGATACACGTTATCAATTCACACATTCCGTTTTCAGTTTAATCAATACTTGACCAAAATACTGTTGTATACCTTTGAACACTTCCCCTGTTCACCCTGGACCATACCATTGGCACTTCAAGTACATATCATATATCATACACCAGAAAGATCGTGTAATAACATTTTTTTTTTTTTTTTTTTTTTTTTTTTTACATTTTGTTATAGGACTAAATAAAGATTTCAGTTTCAAAAAACTGGAATTTTCTGCCAATTCTTTCATAGTTCAGGCTTTATAGGGTTAAATATATATATTTCAATTACATAATTTATTTTGAATTTTTTTTGTGTGTGGGAGTGAGGGACCAGGCTCAGAGGGAGGGAGAAAATTATGTCTAATTATGGCTTAATCAGTCTGTTATATTAAGACACCATGTTATGTGTGCTGCTGCCTCAGTCTGATATGATATGAAGTTTTCCAGTCGTAGTTCAAGCAGGACGGCCAATGAGGTTTTCTTTTTCTTGTTTTTTCTTGTGTATGTAATTCATATTGTATTCTTGAGACAGGTAAAATCCAAAAAACAACTCAGAACAAAGCAAACTGGTACAATAAAGCCTTCATATTAACATTTTATTAAAACTACGACCCACAGGAAACAGCCTGTATCTTTCAGGCCAAAGTCGTTCTTCACATATGGACGGTTGGAGCGTTGCAACGTCATGAGCATTATAAGCGTGTGTTAAGATGCATACACTGTGAAAGGTCAATATATGATAAGAAACAGTTGCAAAAAAAAAAAAAAAAAGCTTCAGAGATGAACATTGCAAACTATCTCAATAATATATAAATATTATTGGTATTTATGTACTGAAATTCATCACAAGACCAAAAGGAAGTGGAAGTGTAGTCAATCATCTATTGTCTGAAAGCCTGTGTTCATATACTTTCACCGCTTCTGTAAACTATCTGTTATATTTTAACTTTCAACCAAACCTACTGCACTTTACTTATTTACTCCATGAATCAAAGAAGAAGTTTCCTTTTCCTTCAACTGGGTCAGAATGGGAAGAATCTCTCTTTTCCACAATTGAGGCAAACTGTAAAAAAACAAACTGTAAAAAAAAAAAAAAACAGCGACACAGTTTGGTACTGTTGTCACCGTCTGCCATTGTCAGGTAATCAAAACACACACGCACACACGCACACACACATAGACACACACACACACACACACACACACAGAGGCGTTCTGGACGGACGGAAACCATAACGTGGGAACGAAACCAAAGTCGACTGGATCAGCGTGTCAGACAATGTGTTGCTGTGTTTTTGTTTGCTTTGCTGTGTTATTGTAAGGCGACTGAAATCACTCGACACATTCTTTACTGCCGTGTCACTTTGAATGACGTTATGTCTGTTAAAATATATATATTGCACAACACTGACTGAAAATATGATATAGCGGCTGCTGGGCTACACATGCGTAATTGTGAGTGGTAACAGCTCCATCTGTCTGGACGTACACACGTGGTTTACACACACTGCACATGTGAGTTTATCACTTCAGCTTTGTGAAATGAAGCTTTGACTGTCCTGTTACAAGAAAGGAAACTAAACGCCTGGTTGTAGCACCTTGGGGGTTTTCTCTCTGTCCCTTTGTGGCTGGAAGACGACTTTACATGCAAAGGCAGCACTGAGTTCTTGGGTCAGCATTCACTCACATCTGGGCGGATTTCCTGGAAACAGACGCACGACAGGTGTAAAGAAATGCTTCATCAAAGGTTTAAAGTGACGTAAAGGAGTAATGGAAAATGAAAATAACAAAAAATAACCCCTAGTTAGCTGGAAAAACTGCTGGAGTCTGTACATCAACATAACACACAGCGAGTGACTTGGTGCAGCTCCGTATCAGCTTTCGTCAAACCATCTGGAGTCAATGGAGACGGCGTCTTAAGACTTCCAAAAGGAACAAACATTATGGCAAAATGACTCCAAACAGCATGATCAAAGTGCTCTGAAGTGAAATGGCTGCACTTTGTGTCCAAAAGACCAGAATTTGCCTCATTGATTTCCCTTGATTTCCCCCAACTCAGAGGGCTCCGCTTGTTTTGCAGCAATCTGCCTTCATGTGCTCCTGTGTGTAAGTGCCTTTTAGTCCGAAATAACAAAATGGAGACTGAAACAAAAGCAGCTTTTTGGTACCTATGTTGGAAACCAAGTGGCATAGATCCACTTTGATTGTAATCGTCAAATGAAGACAAAAATATTCACATCTTTTTTGTGATTGACATTTCAAAAGGGTACATGTCATGATGCGCACAGAGTAAAAGCCAAACTGTATTTATCATATTTCCCATAGCATTTGAAAGCAACAGCTGCTAACTGCTGTGGTGACAGTTGGCCTGGTGCAAAACAAGTACAGAAAATCCTGGAGATAATGTGATAAATATTGGACTTTTGGACCCACGGTGCAATCATTTGGCTTCAGTAGACTGAAAAAATGCTGGATGAGCTGTTTGGAAACATGTTATGGTCATCCCTTCTCCTGTGTTTGGATGCCTGTTGTTTTGCAGGCATCCAAGAAGATGCTGCAGCGTATTTGCCTATGGATTGTGTATAGTCCACATATCAAATGCAAATGGTAACAAAACAGAGTAAACAGAGTAAAAAAAAAATCGTACTAATGATGAAATCCACCACGTATTTTGAGTACAGCTACTATTGAACTGGGAGTGCGTACCTCCACAGAGCCGCTCAGGTCGCTGAGGCAGTGCTGGACGGCATGGTGGACTGAGGGGAAGAGGCAGGATCTGGGCAGGACGTCGGGTATGCAGCCCTGAGTCTGGAGCTGCTGCAACACTCTCTCTGTTGGGAAATACAGCGTGATGTATGGTGCAATTTAGGCCCACAGGTTTCTGTTTCATTTAAGGATTTATGGACCAGTCCTGTCCACATGGATGTCCAGTGACTGAGGGTCCAGGGCTCTGGGGTGCTTTTGACAGGACACACGGCTGTTTGGGGGATTGAACCTGCAACTCCTCAGTTAGGCAGTCGCTGAAATGCCTTTTTGACGTCAAGACCACACACTGTAATCTTTCTGTTTCCTGACCTAATAAATAATGAAGCACTTATTTAAGCACAGAAGAGATTTTTTTCTGGTACACAACCCTGAGCCTTGTGCCGGGTTATGACTCTTCTGTTGGGAAATACAACTCGACAATATAATTTGATTTGTGACTCATTTAATTGAGGCACCGCAGATGGGTACGGGGTAGTTTTGGCTGGAATGGCCGATTTTGAGATGTTGAAGGATTCTACTTTTAGGAAAACTACTGTAGTTTCCTAAAATGTATAAAACAATTACTTTATCCTTTCATACACCGGATGTGTAAGATGTAACAAACACACCTTCTCTGTTTGAAACACTAAATATGAGACTAAACTCCTTATGGGGTTTTATTTAAAGGTGTTCTATGCAAAATTGCCAAGGCTGGACTGAACTAACCTGACAAAAACATGGGATGAGCATGTAAAGAAAATGGTACAATCTCATTTTCAGCAATTTTGCATAGTGCACCTTTAAGAGGGGAAAAAAAATCAATAATGTGGAAAAAAAACTATATACTTTTTCTGCATGCATGCTACCTTAATAGAAATATGCATTTTCAATTTGCATTTTTGGCGACATTTTTCAAATCCTCCCTTAAATTTCAGAGTTTTTAGCTATTCCTCAGAGTGAAGCCGGAAAATGCCTTTGCCTGTAGCAGCAATGAAAAATAAAATGCTCCCATTTGTGTGGAAGGCAGAGGTAACAGACTAAACCTCACTTCTGTTGTTGTAATCGAGCAAATGTTATAGAATAGAAGCACCAGTTATGTTTATAGTCTGCATATTAATGGATATATGATGCAGCAACATGATATTTAGGTGGGAAAGGTTGTCATGCTGAGCTGTAACATTGCAGGGCGGTGGGAAACGGGCCTGAGAAAACAATAAAATCCACTCACACACTGTTGATTCATGTGATTTTTGGTGGGGAACTAACTTAAAAAAAAGCCTCCACGTGTATCGGGGGGCCACATGCATGTGCACACAGATTAACATCAGGGAATAAGAGGATGTGAGAGAGTTATGATATGGGAGATTTAAGTATATTAAACTAACCTGGGCAACCTGCCAGAAATACTGTGACACCGTGCACTTCCAGGTCTTCCACAACCTGATGGAATAAAACACACACACACACACAGACACACACACTCAGTATATCAATATACTTCCAATATGCTTCATAAATATGTATTAGCTCTCTTATCTCATGTAAGCCAAGGGAGCACGCAGACTGCATTCAGCCTTTCACGAGGAAGATTCGTCTTTTATCATTAGGATCAAAGGGGAGGAAGAGATAACAAATCAAATCACATTCAGTGCAGCTGATAACTCCGCTCCCAACCACATCCATTAATAAGAAGACGCCAGTGTGTATGTGTGTGTCAACCAGGGCAACATCCTATTTTCATTATCTAATGCGCTATTGCATAATATCTATCGGCGTTATATAATAACTTATCTTATAGATCTCTGGCTGGCAGAAGCGGGTCAGTGCGAGGACAGCCAATCGGCGAGGCCGTTTTAATGAATAGAAACTTCAGGAATTGGCCCATTTGGATTTGGCAAGGGAAGGCTGACATTCATTCAAATCAACCTACGCTGCAAGCCAGACTTCCCAAGGATCAAATGAAATTACATAATTACCTCGTTTGAGGCTATAAATAAATTGGATAGCTCTCCCACTCGATCTTAAAAACTGCGTGCTAAAACCGTGAGCTTTGTTGTGAGCAGGAATTCACTGATTCACTGACGTTCAGCCGGCAAATTAAAGTATTAAAGCCAGAGCATCGCCGCTAAATTTAGAATGTTTTTTTTTTTCTTTGTTTTTTGTCTTTTTTATCTCTTATAAAGTCAGTTTAGCTTCTCTTGGAATGGAGCAGTGGTGTAGCAATGAAGCAACCGTGAAAATGACTAGGATTAGGATTTTTAATGCATCATATAAACCAAGTGAGATTATTTAAGAAGTTGCTCGTGAATACAAATCTTTAAATCCTGAGCAGGTTTGGCAGATCTGGTAGTTCTGTCCGTGGAAAAATCTGGTTTGTTTGGAGTGAAACAGAAAAAGGGAGAACTGGGTGGTTAGTATGAGCAGCGAGAGGCGTCATGGCTGAACAGACAGAAGAAAAAAATAAAAATAAAACGAAACAAGCCGATCGGTGCCCGCCCGGTTTGTCCGATTTTTATCTTAAGCAGGCGTGGGAGTGCTAAACCTGTCACATGGTTCAGAAATCACATGGTATCGGGTTCCTTGTGGAGGTAACAGTGGCGCCATCACAAAAACAATATTTTAAACCTGTCTAATTCTACATGAGAGATGGAAGAGGCTAATTACATTTATGCACTTTACTCTAATGAAGTAGCTTTTTGTGTACTTGTACTTGAGCACTGTACTGTAAATCATATTCATTATAGAGAACAAATGATCAGTGACAGATTGTGGAACCTTTCACAATAAAAGGTCATGAGGAGAGGAGCCTGCTTCTGCTTTGTTGGTTCTACTTTTTGTCATTTGCAAATTTCACAATAAAAGCTGCACGATGAAAAACAGCAGATGGTTGATGGTCTCAACCGGCAAAAATGTGGAGTAATTGTGGAAAAAAACAAGATTAATATCAGTGAGTTTGTGTAATGCACCTTTAAAAGAATGTAGGTTGCAGCATGTTCTCTCCTCCTTTTCTAACTGCATGGAAAAGATCACAGCTAACACAGTTACTGTTTGGACAAAGGAACTTTTTTTTTTTTTTTTTTTTACTCCAAATCCATTTTAAATGAGTCACTTTCTACTTCTACAGCAGTAAAATATCAGTAAGTAATAATACTTCTACTTGAGTAGCAATTTGTGGGACTCTTATATATAAGCATATATTGATTATATTTTTGGATTGAAATTCAAAGTTAGAAAGGCACATTGCGTTTTAGCATTTTGGACTTTTTTAAGGACTTGTAAAAACAAAACCCCTCACTCCTGGTTGTGCTTTTCTCTCTGTAGCACTGTGTTCTTGTCAATGATGTAGTTCGGCGTTTGAATGGAGTGCCAACTCTGCCTACCCGGCGTGAATTTGGCATGCGAAAACAGCACAGCCATTCAATTTTAATTAAGAGAAAAAAACCAAAGAGAAAGTCGTCAAAAGGACCGCCCACACCGTTTGACTGACAGATGATCTCTGCAGTCATGAGTGCTCAGACAAAGTAAAACAAAACAACAGAAAAAAACAACCACATGATTCTTACAAGCATTTATTGTGGAGTGTTTGTCTTTAATTTAAACTAAATATGAGTTCACACATATTTTGGACAATTCAGTTTTTCTTTCTCTCACCTTGCACAGTGCCGCCATGGCCACGGAGTCCATGAAGTGAACACAGCTGAGATCCAGAACCAAACGGTGTGTGTGTGCTGGTGTCTGGGCTGCGGGGGAGGAGAAGGAGAGCGAGCAGGAGGAGGAGATCTGGACCACCGCTGAGTTTTCCTTTCGACCACGACTCACTGTCTGGACGGGGAGAAGAAAACACACGGAAATTCCTTCAATCGCCACATTAACATATGGTGTGGCGGGGAATTCATCTCTTCTAACACCCCACTGACATGCTCATATGTGCACGTGTTTCATCTGTAGGATCAAAGCAGCCGCACACACACACACACACACACACACACACACACACACACACACACACACACACACACACACACCTGCTATGTTGTTTAGTGCAGGTGCTGGCAGTGAAGCAGGTAAAATAGCGTGCACGTATTGACAGTCTCCATGTGGGAGGAATGCGCTCTGCATGTGGGGAAAATGAGCCATGAGACTGATGCTCATCTGGATTCATTTACACTCCCAATTACAATTACACTCCCTTTCTGTCTGTGAGGGAGGGAGGGAGGGAGGGAGAGAGAGAGAGAGAGAGAGAGAGAGAGAGAGAGAGAGAGAGAGAGAATCATCTCTCATTTCACCAGAGTAATCACTCGCTCTTTTTTCCCCTCTTCATCTTCTCAATCACAGTTATTGTCTCCCCATTATGTGTGTGTGTGTGTGTGTGTGTGTGTGTGTGTGTGTGTGTGTGTGCATACCTCTCTGATCTCTGTGAAGACCAGTACAGAATTGGCAAAGTAAATTGGACTGGGGCAGGAGAGTATCGTCACCCCAGGTACTTGCTTTGCCTGTTGAAAACAAAACAAAAAAAAAAAAACACAGATATTTTTTAATACATTCACATTTATAATACATTTTTAAAGGAATACACCAATGTTTTGGGTAAAATACCCTTTCTTCATGACTTACCCAGACTGAGACAAGATGTTTGATACCATTTTCACCTCTGTGGGTCCAGTGCTGCAGTTCCCATGGGTAGCATTTTGTGTTAGCTTAGCATAAAGACTTGAATTCTATGGGAGTCGTTAGCTTTGTTCCATCAAAACGATAGAATAAACCTTACAGCAACTCTGAAGCTGTCTTATTTACACAGTGTATAATGTATTTGTATGTATATGTATTTAAATACACATCTTGGAATAAAAAAAGGTTGCTGTAAGGTTTATTTTTCCCACTTTGTCAGAGCTAGGCTAACGACTCCTATAGACTTCAACTCTTTATGCTAAGCTAACACAAAAAGCTACTCATGGCAACCAAACCACTGGACGTATGGAGCTGAACACGGTATTGAACATATTGCCTATGGGTAAGTCGGAAGAATATTTTGCCCAAAATGTTGGAGTTTTCCTTTAATACACTATGAATTGGCCAAGTGATTCATGCAAATTACAGAAATTAATTCATTTGAAGAGGAATATTGCTCAAGGACAGTAAAAGCAGGAGTGGATTCATGCTGATGTATGGTTTTGTACCACATTTTTGCACGGCATACAATCTTAGCAAATACTCTGATGTTGAACAGAGGGCGATACAAGGGTCTGAATATTATTTTGGTATCAGTCCAAAAACAGTTTTTCCTAAAATTACAGCCGACATCTTCCCAGAGGTGTGTAAAATGTTTCGTGACCCAACACACTTTGGCAGAAACTCGATACTCAACCCGAGTGGGAAAATCGTCCCTCCTTCCCTGACAGCTCTGACTTTGAAGTCGCAGGAAATTTGTGCTGCCCGTTTGTGAAATGTGACTCAGCCGGGTGTGTTTTGGGGGTTTGAATTTGTGACAGACTCTGGAAGAAAACGGGAGATTTGCAGGGTGTGGCAAATGTGGGAAGTTTATAGGAAGTTTTATAGAAAGTGCAGCTGGTAGACAGGCTGGCTGTGGGGTGTTGGGTGAATTACAGTAAAAAAAAAAAAAAATCTTGTTGTTTGGGGTAAAAAAAAAGATGATTGAGTGTCTCCAAAATGCAATAAATCTCATTTTTGACTATTTGTTTCTTAAGGCGGCAGATGAACTGGCTTCACAAAACACCACAACTATTTCCAGCAATTGTTTGGACAGTAGCAATAAATTATATGAAAATCAAGTCAGTATATTCTTGCCTGATGCTATGTGAGCTTCCCTAATGTGGTAAACAACACCCAATTAATTTCTAACCATCCACTCCAAGTGAAAAACCATCAACCCTTTATTTTCCGCGGCCGTTTGACACCTTTGCTCCAGTGAACAAAACCGAACAGAAAACAGTAAATCTGACTTTTCTTTTTTATTTCTTGCTTCTTTATACCCTGCTGTGTTTTGATGTCATTACCCAAGATGGTCTGCTGTATATGGAAAAAGAAAAAGAAAAAAAAAAAAGTTTAGCATCTGTTTTCAGCAGTTGGAAGTTTTAAGAAACTGGTAATTAGTTGCCTGAGAGGCACTACAATGTTGTGTTACAGTAAATTGATCTGGATCTCCAGAGCAGATCATTATAAAAAGAACCAAACACAACAACTAATGGAGAATTGAAGGATAGGTTTGTTTTGTTTTTTCAGCCCAGGTCACAAAAAAATGTTAATTCTCATTGTTAGTGAGCAGAAACTTGCTTTACTTTAACACAAACCATCATAAACATGCTTTTGGAAAACAAGAAACTCACAGTGCATGTTGCATGTGCATATTTGATTTTTGTATGCAATATTCAGAAGCTTGGAAGCTTGGAACTACTTTTTTACAGTGGCCGCAGTGCATCCCAAACACCCATAACCTTCCACAGAGAGCAGCTGGGAGAGCTATAGCTAGCACAACTTTTTTTTTAAGTACATAATTTTAGTCGTATTTGACCATAATGTTATTGACAATGGCTTTTGAGAGGCTGAAAATGATGGGAGGCTGCAAGAAGCTGTAGTAAAGTAGTGAGCTTGTGCCACATATGTGCAGGGGCACTGCCAGGAATTTTGGGCCGCATGAAAAAAAAAATATATATATGTATTTACTAGTTGATGGTTTAATAATTTTATATTAGTTTTTACCTATTTTTTGGGGCCCCTGTCAGGCAAGGGCCCTTGGAATTGTCCTAACTTTTCCCCCATATACGGCGCCCCTGCATATGTGCTATAAATGACAGGAATCGTTATTTTAATAAAGCCTGGGATGAAAAACTGCAGACGTCATCTATTAATGCATGGGTACGAGGTGACTACAAAACGCAGGCAGAGGGAGCGGCGAGCGAGGCTGACAGGAAGGCACTGACGCACCGAGCCAACACAGATTGCCTTTGATGTCAGTTTGGTGTTTTGATGTGTGACAGATGGAGGTTTTCAGCCGAGGATTTACTGTTGTTTTGTTTTTTTGGTGTGTGACAGGCAGGCTTTCTGCTCAGAGCTGCAGCTCTCCAACAGACTGACCCTCACCGGAGAATTTGGTGCATTAGCTACAGCACCATAACTATCGGACCATTTTATGAACTCTGAAAAAATAGCCTTGTTTTCATCTTCACCATCATGCATTATTAAATGATTCAGTGGGGTTTGAACACTGCAAAAAAATCTATCTGAGCAAGCCTTTAGTCTCATATTCGGTGTTAAAATGATGGTTTCTTAAAACAAACCACAATAATAATAAAAAAAAAATCTTCCAGTGTGAGAAGATAATCCCTTTTGTTTCTAATGTAGTTTCTCTTGTTTTAGGAATGATTCTGGGGGGAAAAAATATAAATATGTTGAAACAAGGCAGAATAAGGTAAATCAGTCCACTTGGATCAAGAAAATGTCACTTGATTCAAAAAAATGCAAACCCCACAGGCAGTTTTTACTCCAAAAACAAGATTTTAAAAGTCAATATAAGACTAAATAACTGGTTAAGATGGAGATTTTCTGCAGTGAAATGGCTTCCTCAGAGGAATGGGGCTGCAGATTTTTCTTAATCCTTCAACTGAAGTCGAGAAAAAAATCACAAAAATGTGAGTTATGAGGTTTTCATGGCAGCAGATTCAAGGGTGAGTTTGTGACAGGCAATTATTTTTGAAGATGTTGTTATGTCGGCCTGCAGCGGTGTGGAAAACTTTTATAAATATGGTGTCAAAATAAATTTGAGATCGTACTGAATACATCTGCTCCCTCTCTGATTTGCCAGATCAGGACTTAAATATCTCTCTGACATCAAAACAGTTCCAAAAAGCAGTTTTATAATGTAAACTTTTGTTACGTCTTTGCAGTATATGAACATTTTGTGCTCGTTCGGGCCGACGCTGAACTTGGCAACCTCCTCTTTTGTTGCCATGTGTGAAAGATTTGCTTGTTTTGGATGGCTGCTGACATGGGCCTCGCTGTGGTCCAGCTGAGGCTTTGGGGCGTGTTTGCTGGGTGGTTCTGTGAAACATTGTGGAGATTTCAGAGGAATTTTTTGTCACAACTTATGTCATCATGTTTTCATTGGAGGCCGTCCACATCACTGGCATTTTGAGCATGCGAGTCAACAGCTCCACCCGTCCGATGTCCTCTAACATCATCATAAAGCCTTCCTTCAGCTCCGCCAATCCATCATGCATGCATGCATTTACTTTAAGTGTCAGGCTGGGCTTCGCTGGTGTGGCGTAATAAAAGTTGTAAATTATAGTCGACTGCCAGTTTGGATGATTATAATAAAACACAAAACCACAAATAAGGTCAACTATTTTATTTTGCAGCCAATATTTTGTGATGATTAACTCACACATTAGCAGTCCTCCTGGCATTAGTTTGCATTAGCGTGTGTTGTGTTTGGCCACCACTGCAACATTCCCTATCCCTCTTCCCTGTCAGTCGTTGGCTTCAGACATTCATACGCTCAGTTTCTTTCGTGACACTGAGGCATGATGGAGCAAAATGCAAACTACTTTGAGCAATTTCAAGTGCTTTAAACATACAGCTGTACGTGTCAGACCGAGGCTGCATGAAAGCGGCGGTGTCTGAGTGTGCGACAGGTTGCGGCTCAGTCGAGCGAGCGTTGGCTGCTTTTGGTATGTAAATATGTGACAGGCTGTTCGCTGGGATGCGAGATGAGAGGAGGCTGGAGGAAGAGAGTGCAAGTTCATAGCTAAGTACCGGATAAAAATAGAGCTGACAGATTGGAGTTTCTGCTGATGATTTATTTTTGTTTTTGTTTTGACTGTGGGATAGAATTTGGTTTATTAGCAAACCATATATAAAGGATTAAGTGCAGAATTTGGGTTCCCACAACTTTGCCACAGGCACAAGTACAGAATTTGGATCCGGGACAAATCTGGGTTTTCCTCAATCTTGTCACAATTGGATTTAACACATATTGCACTTACAAGTGTCTAAGAATTTCAAACAGCCAATACATTATTTAGGCTTACTGAGCTGATGGTTTTCAGCTTGGGGTTAAAAACTAGATTAGATAGTAACCGAGAAACAAATCTAATTTATTATGAATTTACATAAAACCACACTACAGCATATTTGTGGCCATTTGTTTGTGTTCAGACAGATCTCCACTGAAACCTCCATATTGCTGTCTGCTGTGGTCATGTGGAGATTTGTGGCACACTGAGTAAAGTCACTAGTATTTTTGTATATTCTAATACAGTGGTTTCTAAAGTCCTCAGCAAAATGAAAAGTATACTTTCACCAGATTTTCATCATCACACCAGAAAAAAATGTATTGAGTAATCACTTTAATGTTAAGGTACTGCACGTTTTAGTGTCACCACTTTGAATCTGTTTGATAAAGTCCAATTATGACACCAAGACAATGTGGAAAATGCACTTGCCAAGGCGACAGATCTGCTATTTGCTTTCACCCGATAATGCGGGGCATCTCCATCATTCCATCAGCTGGCTGGTTGTGATTCGCTGATAGACACACATTAAAATCAGCTGAACCTCCTGCAGTGGTTGTGCCACCCCTCCAGCAACCAGATGGATCTGAGACAGACACAGCACAGCAGCCATTCTCCTCCACTGATTTTATTTTATATCATTTGAAGTTTTTAATCATTTTAAGTCTTATAAAAGGGCTTGGAAATTACAAGAGGAACCAGTGTGTCATTTCATTCAGTGCTACCAAAATAATATAACAAACATGACGCCCAAACTGCAACATGGTCATAGTTGCGTTTCTGTTTGTGCCTCGTGTATCTTTCAGCTGACTGAGGTGAAAATTTAATCAACTCTTCTTTGGCTTATGAGCAAACATTTTCCAAAGTTTCATGTAAATCCATTCATAACTTTTTGAGATATCTTGCTCACACACAGACATAATAATTACATAACCTCCGCCCAGGAGGTGGCGGAGGTTATGTAATTGCCGTGTCTGCCAAAATATCTTTTCATATCAGGGCCCCTCGGGTAAAATCATTTCAAAATAGGGGGACCACAGCTTAATGAAAGTCAAGTTGGGGGAGCAGAATTAGGGAAAGTTTGAAAACCCCTGTGCTAAGAGCCTACACATGTTGACACCATATCGAAGCTGGATCATAAACCTGACAGCGCTGTAGCTCAGTTTCTAGTTGGACATGTTGGGTGTGAAGATCTGTGACAGATTGTGAGGGACGTGAGATAAGAGGAAGCCGGAGGAAGAGGAGAGTAGAAGGTCCTGATCAAGTGGTGAAGAAGAAATTGGACAGTCCGAGTAAAGTTCAGATGGAAATTTGGTGCTCTGATTGTGTGACAGATTTCAGTGGGAGTTTTGGGGTGTTGGACACAAATCGCTGCTGTTGGGTGGAAAAACTAACACTCATACATGAGTACAAAGAGCTAAATAAAAGATGCCTCATTTTTAGATTGATAACATGCATCTTTTGAATTCATACAATGGTTTATTTTGAATTGAAGTCCAAAAGCTATTCTTTCTTCAATCTGTCACCAAAACTGTTGTGCATGTGCCGAGTGAATGATTTTGTGTGGGTTATGTTCTTTCATTTCCAATTTAGCGTTTTAAATAAGGATATAAAGACTTTAAATGGTGCAATTGCCATGTATTTATTACCTTGTACCTCAATGTATTTCACTGTCTCTGCCTCTAAACTCACCTCAGCTTGCCTCGACGTGAACTGAACCAAAACTCAAACCGACTGAGGTTCTTTTAAAAATCATGTTGTGTTCGCTGCGAGACAGATTGATTTTTTTTACCTCGGCGTAGAGTCCCATGTCTCTGTAACAGTCTGTGCCAGGAATTCGACCCAAAATAACACAGGAGGAGCGACTGTAGAGGACGAGGACGAGATGAAAGAGGAGAGACAGATATGAGAAAATGAGGGAATGTAAATGAGGAGTTCGTCTCCTGCCTGGGAGAGCACGGGGCGGCGGGGGGAGAGCAGCAGAGACAAAAGCTGATCTACACAGTTGCTGAGAAATGACTCAGTGAAGGTGAATGAATGAAGACACAAACACAAACTCAAAAACATGTAGCACATACACATAACACTACACCCACTCATGGCCGCCGCCACTGTGACTCTAGTATGTTATATCACAAACAAGAACACACTTGCTCTTGTGTAACTCTGTTTACCTGTTCATATGGGCTGATGTAGGTGTATGCTTACATAATTAAAGGTGCTATATGCAGCATTCCAATATCTGTGCCAAAAGCTGTGATACCCTGGCATTATCACCTTAAGAAAGTGAGATCTTGGCCTCCATGTTACGCCAGGAGTATTGCTGGTGCCAGGAGTATTGTAGGACTACGTTTCCCATAAACCCCCACTGCTTCAAGTTGTATGCTTTATGTCTTTGGTCAAGGGTTATATTTCTGTCTTTACTAAAGAAGATGAACATGCAGGATGTGATTTTCCCGGCGTTCTTTCACTTGATGCATGATTTATCACTGTGAAAAATGAACTTTAAGTTAAACCTTTAGTTTTGTTTGCTCTGGAAGAACAGCGCCCTCTTCCTGTTTTGTGCGGTAAAGCACTCAAGCAAATTTCCTGCAAAATCTAAATTGGTGGCTGACTAATTCTAGAGGCCAACAAAGGCTGACAGTCCTTTCTGTCTTGTTGATTTATGACATTAACGCAACTTAAACACATCTTTTTATTGATGTTAAAATACTACACGCAGCACCTTTAACCTGATGACGTTTCATACTGACTTTTGCGTCCTGTAGATGAGCACGAGCAGAGAGAAGCCGACGGCCACAGCCAGTCCCAAGTCCAGGTTGAAAACCAGCGTGGAAAACAGCGCCGTCACCCACACCACCTGAAGGGAGGTGGTGTTTTTGGTAAGTGTGTGTGCGTGGGTGGGTAGTACATTTGTATATCTGTGTATGTGTGTGTGTGTGGCTTACCAGATCCAATTTATCAGCCTTCCACAACAAACACACGTCTTTAAACTGAGCCAGCATCCCTTTCAGATTGACCACAACGATCACTGCCAGCACTGCCTGGAACACACAACACCGAGACTTTATTGATCACTGAAGACATGAGTAAAAAATAAGTCAGGTCCCAGTAAGGTATATTTTGCAAAGGCTTTACATGCCTTCACTGATATGTCCTGTAGTTCATATTGTCATTTCATTTCAGCAGTGCTAGTTTAATTGCTAATACTGTCTCTCCTGATATCTGATAGTGACTCTTCATTTTGCTTCCGTTCATGTGAAAAATGAACTTCCAGACCATATATGTACTAAACTGGGGAGAAGATATCTTCAAAATATGGAGGACAAGACCAAGTGCCGTAATCTGGTAAAACTATCAGTCGTTGAAAATGGAAATGAAAGGATTGAATCGAACATTGTCATAGGAAATAATGTCTGCAAATAAATGCGGATCCCTGGCTATCTTTGAGAATGGAAGAATTTATGGAAGCCATGCAGATTCCTGTTTCCCCCTCTACTCTTTCAATAATGCACAATCCATTTGAGAGCAAATGTGAGAAATTGACCAATAATGGGGTCATGGTTTTGTGAGCCTGTTGGGAAACTAAAATCCTGGTCGAAAGCTGGAAGCTGGAAGATGCAGTCGATTAAGAGCTTTTTGGTAAACAAGTTACATGATGAACGTTAGATGATGATGACGATGCACTTTACCTTTGGCAGCTGCTCAAAGAGATGACCAATCTTCAGCAAGATAGTGAGCATCATCAGAGCCGATACCAGGCCTGCCATCTGAGAGAGGAAATTAAAAGGCAGCAGCGCAGGAAAATGAGTGAGGACAGAAAAATGGAAACAGATAATGGAGAGTGAAGATTGGTAAGGAGAAGAGGACATAATAAACTACAGAATGAACTCCAGAAAGCACAAAAACCACACAGTCACATCGAAGTAGTCATTTATAGGAGGCTTCGTGTCTTTTGTAGTGATTACCTGCGACTTCACACCAATACTGTCCTGCACCACGCTGCGGGAGAAAGAACCGCTGACAGCAAAGCACTGAAACATCCCTCCTATGGCGTTACACAGGCCCAGAGCCAGTAGGTCCTAAAGCAGGGAGAGAAACAGGAAGGAACATTTGGCAAATCATCTTACCAAAAAAGTTATCATTTTATCCAAAAAAATTGCATTGCCATTGCACTGACTTGATGCTGTGATCGCTCAGAGCAGCAGCACAGAAACTATCCCATTTTGTCCATCAATAAGTCAATTAAAAGTGCATTGAAGTGTCATAATGAACCCCTGTCTGCATCATGGGTGCTGATCCGGGTTGCCTCTGACCCCTTCTGATGAAATACACACATGCACTTTGATTTGTTTGTTTTATTTAGATGAGATAATCTTATAAACCTCATGGGGATTTTAATCTCACCTGCACAATCGGTTGCATTTTGATTCTTTGTCTGTTTTTGTTTCATTGTGTAAATGCATGAAGGCGCATCTCAGAGAAATATGAAATTTGCACAAGGAAGATGGAATAAGACCTTCACGGTGGCAACAGTAGCTGTCTGCCTGGGCCCTCCAATAAAAGCTTAAAATGTTTTCCCAATTTGATTCTAGGGCTGCAAATGTTTTATGAAGGCCTGGTTTCAAGCATGCTGGTTATTATGGGGGATTAAAAAAAAAAAAAAAATCAGGTTGCTGCTTATTTTGCAGCTATGAAGCCGAAACCTGGGCATTACATCAAGAATCTGTGGCAAATTTGGAGTCGTGGTTAGTAAACCACCTCTGCAGCGTTTCCCTAACTTAGATTTGATGGAGGAAAAGTAAAAAGAAACACTAAAGTCAGTTCTTGGTCAATCAGTGAAAGACAGAAGTTGCTAACCCTTGAAAAGTTTGAATCTCATGCTTTCAGAGTAACATTTTGGATATCCCTTTTTACACAAACTCTTCAAATACCTGCCCACTGTTTGACAAGCGCTCGCTCTGTACAAATTTAATTTAGCCAGGCCCTGTTCTCCTTGCCTGTCTGGGCGCTCATCCTAATTTTACACTTCACCTTCCTTCATTGGTCAGACTGACACTGCTATCCCTGCAGCAGGTTTCAATTATGCCAAACTAGGCGGCACGTTGAGGGTGCAAATTGAAGTCGACGGTAATTGGATCAAAGAACCTTAGGCAAGGATAAGTCAGGCCTGCTTCTTCCGCTTGGCTTTGGCCAGGAGAGGAGTTGTGGTCTTGCTTCACCTCCATTCCTTAATCTTATTTATCCAGGGAGGGTTTGCTGAGCATGTGTTCTCGTTTTCAGTGTTGCCATGCTTTACGTTCTCACAGTTACACACCTGGGAGCTGTTCAGCACAATCACAGTCTTTCTGTTGGCCACTGAGCCATGTAGGATTAATTGCCTTGCTCAAGGGTACAATGCTGGTAATTGTGGAAGGAGAGAAGAGCATGCATCTTTCACTGCCCAGAATTTCCCAGCCAGGGAAACCGGGACTGTCAACCATCCAGTCACTACAAGGGTATTAAACAATCCATTACTGCTATAAACTGTAATCAGCCACCAGTATGTATTACAATACTCTAACAGAAATGTCTAGTAAGGAAGTGATATACACTATTACAATGCAAAACACAATAACATTACAAATGCTTTGCAATTTTGGACTGAAAACAAGCTGCAATCTTATCATAGTCTTGGTAAGAAGCTGAAAAACCTTCACCATCCTCTAATAAGGCAACGTGGTAAAGAGTAATATTTCAATTGGATATTTTAGGGATCCCCACGGTGAAATAGTCTTTTTGCCTCTGGATCAACATGCGGATCAACATGCTGGGTCAGTTACAAAACACTCTGGATGATGTGTTTTGCTCAGGGGCACTTGAGCAGAGGAGATTGTGCAGATATTGATGCAGTTATTCCGTGTACAATGATGATGAGGTGTCGGCTTAAACTCCATTTTCTCTACAGAATCCTCTGCATCATTGTTCAAGCATTTTGAATCTGTTGTGCATCTAATGTTTTTACATGTTTCAAAACCCTGTATTGTATTTATGCCACTGACTTGCATCTGACCTGACACTAACGAGTTGAGAACCACCGTGCCAGAGGATGAAACCTGGTCATTTTGGTGACCTTGTGACCTTTCCTCTAGCACCACCAGGCATTGTAAGTTTTAGTAAGGGTTTAAAGTGGAAAGCGGGCGTACCTGACTGGAGTCCACGGAGTAGCCATGTTTCTGGGCGAACACTGTGACTATGGTGGTGAAGAAACTGAACCCGACCAGAGCCGAGGACAGAGCTGGGATGAACAGCTCTCTGGCCTGGGAGAGAGAGGGGAGGACAGGAGGGGACAACCTGGAGAGGAAGAGGAGGAGGAGGAGGACAGAGGTGACAAACTGGTTGATTGATTTAAATTATAACATCATTTTAAAAGAGATAGACAGGAGACACAGGCTTGAAAACACTAGCAATGAACTAACCGGTCAGACAAAACAGCTACCCGGTGCGGATATTGTGTTTTCTCCAACTACAATTGGCATCTGATCATTTTAGGCTTACATCCATGATTGGAGAAACCACATTGGGTTGTGGATGGAACAAGGCAGTGGGAGCTCCACTGCACTCCACAGAGAAAAAAATTGGCAGGAGAGAGATCCATTTTACTAGCAGGCTCCAGGCTACAGACGACAGACTTCCACCACAAAAGCGTTCACAGACTCCCACTATAATAATCACAACACACAGGTCGGAGCCAGTCAGCCCCTTTCAGTTTTGTAAGGAAGTGAAGAAGTGAAACAACTTCCTTCGTGACCCATAAAAAAAACATCCCACCTGCAACACAGGTGTAGCATCTCTCTGAGTGCTGCTTTAATTTCCACTGTGGCCCGTTAAGGGGTTTGGGGGGGAATGACACCGATGATGAGGAAAATATTTATTATGAATGAGGGGAAGAAGAGGAAAGGGAGATTTAAGAAGGAGAGGTGAGAAAAAGGCAAATGAAAAGCAAGAGGGATAGAGTCAAACGTATACTCTTAAAGGAATACTCCAACATTTTGAGCAAAATACCCTTTTTCGACTTACCCAGACTGAGACAAGAGGTTCGATACCATCTTCACCTAGCATTAGCATTTTGAGTTAGCTTAGCATAAAGACTCGAAGTCTATAGGAGTCATTAGCCTAGGTCCGTCAAAGTAAAAAAAAAAAAATAAATAATAACCTTACAGCAATTCTGAGGCTGTTTTATTTACACAGTGTTTCATGTGTATTTTAAATATAATCTTGGGATTTTAAAAAATGTTTCAGGAGAATTTCAGGAGAAGTTTGATGGTGGAACTGTGACCACTGAACATGTGTATCCCTTCTGTCTATCGCAGTGAACTGTGCACTGCTTAAGGTAGAGGAAGATCCAGCACAAATTAACTTCTCCTAAAGTGACTCTCTTTTTTCTTTTTTCAATACCAAAAAAAATAAATAAGACAGCTTTGGAGTTGCTGTACGCTTTAATTTTTTCACTTTGACAGAGCTAGGCTAACGACTCCCATAGACTGTAAGTCTTTATGCTAAGCTAACACAAAATGCCAATCACCTGCAGAGGTATCAAACATCTTACCATACCATACCATACCACTTTATTTATATAGCACATTTAAAAACAACAAAGTTGAACCAAAGTGCTGTACAAGTTAAAAGACAAAAAAAAAAAAAAAAAAAAATCTTGTCTCAGTCTGTGTAAGTCAGAAAAACAGGGTATGTTGCCCAAAAGAAAAACAGGGTATGTTGCCCAAAAAGTTGGAGTTATTCCTTTAAAGTAGCTAATTCAGCAACTGAGCAGCACAGCAAAACTTGGAGATAAATGGTCAATTTTTCATTCATTCAAGCATTGATGATAATGGCATGTTATTAGATTGTGGCCTCACTGATCCATCATGTTGGTCAGGCCATACCTGTTTGTAACTGATTTTCAGTAAAGAGTGTCCATAGTTGAAGATGCATGCCTTCCCTTGCTGTTAGATTTGAGTTGAAAAGAAACGTGTAGAGAAGCTTAATTTTGAATCTGACAGAGATATCATCATTCTTTTTTGTTTTTTTTTTTTCAGCTAGCAGCACATCTTAACAGTTATTATCCATGTGGATGTGCGTCTGACCAGGTTCTGATATAATTACGTCAAAGGAATTTCAAAATAAACGCATGGACAGATGGACCCTCTGACAGATTTCTATCTTTACCATGATGAGTCAGTGCAACCTCAGACCTTCCCATCAGAATCAGAATCACAACTTTAATTCCCAAACAGGAGAATTTTTGCACAAATTCATGTGAAAATGCGTCTCAACATGACAGAGACAAACAGAGAAAAAACCCAGTTCTACTGACCCACTGGGTATGTGTCCCACCACCTGGACTCCATGTTGTCCTGCCAGATCCATCTGCACCGACAGGATGGTGCCCAGAACAATCTGAGGAGAAAACACAGTGGGAGGAAAACACTCCTAAAATGGACATCTCATTTTCAACACATCATCGTTTGACAAATTTTCTATTGTTGAAATATGTTGGTAGGTACGTCTATCCAGCTACACATGCATACTTATAGGGGAGGACAAAATAACAGAAACACCTCATGATTTAGATGTTTTTTTTTTCTTTTCTAGGATTTGTTTTAAAACCCATATTTTAACTTCTAAATCATTACAAGGCCTTACTCTAGCTCACATTATTGAGCTGCTCCTTCAATACTAGACCCCTCGGCCTCTCAGGTGTACTCATCTTGAGTATCTAGTATTTTGAGTATCTGAGGCAAGGTTTAAAACTAAAAGTGATTGTGCATTTTGCAGCATGGCCCCCAAGCTTTGGAACAACCTCCGACCTCACAACAGATCTCTAAACTTGGTCATCACTTTTAAAAAGCACCTAAAGACTCCCCTGTTCAGACTGGCCTATATATATCTTTATCTATATATATCTATATATATATATGATAATTTCATTTTCACTTTCTTTTCTGTGATTTTATTTTTCTTTTGGTGTTTTATTTGTATCATCTTATTGCATTGTGGATTGCATATTTGCTGATTGTTATTTATTGATTGTTATTATTATGGTTGCCACATAAATAAGGTTTTCTTCCTTTACTTGTTAATAAGGAGTTTGGCCACCCTTTGCTTTCAGAGCAGCTTCAGTTTTCCCTGTAATGCCGTCATATAGACCCCGAGCTGTGCACGGTGGGAAACTGAGCCGTGTTCAAGAGGGAAAGCCTCCAATGCAGAGCAATAATCAGACCCAATGAATCTGCTGAGATGGCTGCCAATGCAATTACAGATCCATCACAGAGTTTAACAGCTGGCAACACACATTGTTGGCTTTCTCCCTGTGGAAACCCATCTGAATCCAGGGAAAAGGGCGAAAGATAACTCAAAATACCACACAACGATTTTCCCCGTTTCTTGGGTGGCCAGGTTTTGTGCGCCTTACACCAGGCTGTGTGTTTTTTTTTTTTTTTTTTGTGGAATTGGGGAAATGTTTTTTGTTAAATGGAGACTGTCCCAAAGTTGAAGATTCAACCTTGAGGAAATGTTTGAGATTATAGTTAGAGTTGCATCACTCGTGCCTTCCTCAACAACAGACTTACGGCTGCAGTGGATTGGTCCATCTTTACTTGCCTCAAGTAACTTTTAAAACTCACATAAAACTCACACAGTGATTGTCAGACCTCTTTGTAAGCTGACACATGCAGCTTATTATTATTCCAGTTATGACTCACCCATATGGGTGCTGGTGTAATTGTGCTTAGCTGCTTCAATGGTAGTCCTTTTTCATATAATGCCTCTGTTATTTTGCCCAACACCTGAGAACTGGTGGTTTCTTGATCTACAGTGATGGACAGAGGTTCATAATTTATTGAAAAACTTACTGTGCCTCAGCATCAGTGACTGCAAATGATCCCATTGGGATTTTTTTTTTTTTTTTTTAAGGACAGACAGTGACTATGAATTAGCAGGAGATGACTGGCAATGAAAGGATTTCCATTTCAGTTATGTTTAGGCATTTATCTGATTTTACTCAGAGCGACTGACAATGAAACCCAGATATAAAGGAATCATTCGAAGGAATTAAAAACACCATCAGTAGAAAGGATATGGTGGCTAATCTGCAGACAGGTGCAGATATTTATGTGGGGATTTAGTGGGTAGAGGAGAAGACACAAAGACAGATTTTTATATAATTATGAGTCATTCATCAGTTCATCACAGTGGCATCTGTCCATCTGGGTGCATTTTATAGGAATAAGAGCCTTCTGAGTGTGTGCTTGTTTGAGTTCGTGTATATGTGTGTGTGTGTGTGTGTGTGTGTGTGTGTGTGTTTAACACAGGGTGTGTGTGAAGTGTCAGTGCAGTAACACAAGTAGTAGTAGTACTGGTCGCAGTAGTAGTAGCAGTCTGTAGCTTGTGTATGTTTGAGCATGTCTGCTGACCCGCATTGCATCTTTGCTGCACTTTGCCTGCTTGCTGCCTGCTGTCTGCTTCTGGTTTTTCCAGCAAATCTCTTAGCTACTCTAATATTGTTCATATGAAGCAGCCATTTTGATTTTGAAAACTTTAATTTTATTTATTTATTTTTTTAAATAAAGCTCTTTAAAGTTGGGAGTCAAAACTAGTGAACACGTCCCCAAGTGAAACTACACTGGAAAACAAAATCCAGAAAAGTAACCGGTACCAAAAGCAAGTACAGTCGAGGTGAATAAAGCTGATACCATGTAATGGAAAAAACGGCATTAGTCCCCTCATGTGAATGCAAAGCTTCTTAAGATCCAAACTTCACAAGATCTCAGAGCAGCAGAGGGCCCCGGAGACATGACATGCAGGCCCACCAGGGGACGGACACGCCCTGGTGCGCATTAACCTCCGCCCCAGCTGTGGGTTAAATTAGTAAGAGCTGACAGACGTGGATAAATAGCCTTGCATGGCAACCCATCTGAGAGAAGGTTACTCCAGATACTCCTATATGACATCTACCTACAGCTGTCTACCTGAGCTACTATGGTCAAACCCTGTGCCGAAAGAGTGGGATCGGTGTCTGCTGATGTGATCTACAATCATATCTCAGCACAGGCAGGAAGAAAAAAAACGCACCCTACCCTTTAAAAGTCCTGCAGCGATGGGAAAGAGGCAAAAACGGTAGATGCAGGATAGCACTGGAAGCTGCTGTCCTAACATACAGGCGGCTCAGGATAGGCCTAGTTGTTGTTTGAATGTTGAATGAGGCAACAGCATCATCCGGCATCATCCTAGTGCCCAAGCAGCCCTTTTTAGGGACAGAATTGTTTACTCCACAAGCAGACAGGCCTCGTAAAAGGTGACCTTAAGAGCTGAGACACCTAGCATTGACTCCTTCATCTTATGGACTCAACGGCCCAGGCTCTCAGCAGGCCATGTATCCTGAATGGCCGACACAAGAATGCCTGAAGCTGTGTTTCACTCAGAGCTAAGTGCAGCAGAAGCAGACCCCCCCCCCCAAAAAATGGTTTTAAAGACCATCTAAAACAGCAGCTATCTGAAGCAGGCATTGACCCAAAAACATGCAAGGCTAGGGCCACTGATAGGACTCGGTGGCACTGTGTGAGCCAGGGGTGAGGCTGCAGAGGCCAAGAGGAGATGCAGACTTGGGGAGACGCCCTCCGAGCCCCCTGGCCAAGGACCCATCAGAGACAGGAGCTTCAGTGCCCCCCCTGCAGTCAGATCTGTCTCTGAAGGATTTGCAATGAAACCCTTCCTGTGATCCTAAAGCGAAACCATGATAGTGTGTGTTTGTGTGTGCATGTTTTTGTGTGAGTGTGTGTGTGCAGGTGTAGGTGTGTGTGTGTGTGTGTATGTGTATCACACACCAGTATGAGTTCCCAGGGTATAACGACAGGGAGTTTGTTCTTAAAGTGCCCATTCAGCATCTTGCCTCCAATGAGTATCACCGTGGAAACCGCAGAGACCAGAAGAGTTCCTGCTACAGCACTGGTCACTCCAAACACAACGTCCTTCAGAGTCTGAGAGAAGACAAACACACACACACACACACACACACACACACTCTCGGGTCATCTTACATGTCATCTGTCACAGTGTTTCAAATGATTTCTTATTTCAATGTTGTACTGCACCATGTGCTACTGCAACTACCGCTATTAGTAGTACCAATGCTACTACTACTTCATCTACCACTATTAGCAGTGCTACCAATACTACTACCACCATTACTATGATTACAACTACACATGCTCTTAGAAGTACCATTACCACTAATACCACCACTATGGGAGCTATTCAGATTCAGATTCAGATTCAGATTGCTTTATTTATCCCCAAAGGGCAATTCGGTTTCTACAGTCCCGACTTTACATAAACAAAACAAGCAAACAACACATTCTCCTAAACACAGTAACAGAGGAGGCAATAAATGACCAGTGGGGAGATGAAAGTACAAACCCGACTTAAGGAATACAAAGAAAGAAACAGCTGTTTAAAGTGCAAAGTGCTCAAGAGAGTTCATAAAAAACTAACTAAGACTAAAAGAAATAGAAACAGCTGTATAAAGTGCTTGAGTATATTGCACAGTAATGTTGCTCTGGATGGAGTAAAGTGCCAGGGAATATTGCATGCAGAATATAAACTTATACAGAGCCCTAAAGGGTTAGTGCAAAGAACTGTGCCAGGCACCGAAAGAACAAAAAGAGATCTACCCTGCATTCAGAAACTTAATGGCAGAGGGAATGAACGAGCAGGAGTAGTGGTTTGTCTTTCTGGGTGGGGGCAAGTAATGCCGCCCTGATGTCATAAGTATAAACTCTTTTGATAGAGCACGCTCGCTGTTGATGATGCTTTTTGCTTTCTGGAGGACAGACTGGTACTGAGTGAAGGGTGAGCTGATTAAATTTAGGTATCTAGGTCCAGATCGAGTATTTAGATGAAGATCAAGGTCCCTCAAAGGTTGAAATTCCCATTTTGGGCAAAAACTCTGCAATAAAACATTACAGAAAGATGCTGTTAGGTGCATTGTGATAATGTGGATGATTTTGCAGTATTTTATGGATTTGCTTAGTATTTATTTGAGCACACAAAAGAAACAGTTAACAGGCTCTCAATGTATGACAGGTGCACACAAGATAGGCTTCGACACATCAAAGGAGTTCAACTTCAGCAATAAATAGGTTCTTTGCTGACCCTTTTTAACAACTGCCTCTGAGTTTACATCAAATCTAAGACAGGAGTCAAATATAGTGCCCAGATATTTGTAAGTGTCCACTATGTCAACTTCTTCACCATGAATAACACTAGCCATAGGAATAGTCTTGTTTTTCCTAAAGTCAACCAAAAGTTCCTTGGTTTTAGAAACATTTAAATCAAGGAAACTGTCATCACACCACCAGCATCAGGAAGAGCGCAGCCATCGTCCGACTCCACCCCCTGATGTTGCTGCCTATTAATTCCTGTGAATACTAATAATAATTTTACAGCTATTATTGCCAGTAATGCTGCTACTACCATCTCTCTTATGAACACCTGACATGTAAATGTGGCATTTCTGTAAACAGCCCCCTCTCCCTTATGCCCTGTTATTACAGATAGTAGAGATGGGATTTATGGCTCTTTGAAGGGAGCCTTTCAAAGAGCTGTTCAAAAGACTGGCTCATTTTTATATTTATTTATTTTTAACCCGTTAAGACCTAAACATTCCACATGAGACTAACAGGGTGGTATCAGACTGTACTGGATGCTAAGAAGGTGTGGGTTAATATTTCGATCAGAATCATTCAAACTTAGACATCCCATATTCTATTGGTGGGATATCTGAGTTTGAATTATCCTGAAATAATGATAATTTCATTTGGCAATGGTCTGTGTGGACATTTGTAAACATTCCACAGGGTGGCGCCGCGCCACATCCCTCTGCTTTGACAATAAGATCACTATTTTGGATTTACCCTTACCTAAAAAAGCTAAGCAGGGTACAGTGAATTCCCATGTAAAACAGCTTTTACTTTTAGTGCAAAATAGAACAAGAACAAACCTTGCAATATGTAGTACAAATTTTAGTCTTTAGTCAAATTTTAGAAATTCATGATAACGCGTATCAAATGAGAAAGTGTAAAAAAATAAAAATAAAAAAAGGCAGTTCTGACATAATACTGCAGTCCCATGCTTTATGACTTCTTCTACAGAGTGAATTAAAGCAAAAAACAAAGAAATTGGGAACTGGCTCGTTCATTTCAAAGAGCCGGTTCAGTCGTTCACTTCAAAGAGCCGTTCAAAAGAATCGACTCGTTCGCGAACGACCCATCACTAACAGATAGTCTTGTGGCACAGTACAAGAAAACAGACTGTCAGTAAACCCTCTACCACCTTCTGCTGTCACTTACATACACTATATTACCAAAAGTATTCGCTCACCCATTCAAATGATCAGAATCAGGTGTCCTAATCACTTGGCCTGGCCACAGGTGTATAAAATCAAGCACTCAGGCATGCAGACTGTGAAACAAGACATTTGTGAAAGAATGGGCCGCTCTCAGGAGCTCAGTGAATTCCAGCGTGGAACTGTCATAGGATGCCACCTGTGCAACAAATCCAGTCGTGAAATTTCCTCGCTCCTAAATATTCCACAGTCAACTGTCAGCTCTATTCTAACAAAATGGAAGCGTTTGGGAACAACAGCAACTCAGCCACGAAGTGGTAGGCCACGTAAAGTGACGGAGAGGGGTCAGCGGATGCTGAAGCGCATTGTGCAAAGAGGTCGCCGACTTTCTGCACAGTCAATTGCTACAGAGCTACAAACTTCATGTGACCTTCAGATTAGCCCAAGTACAGTACGCAGAGAGCTTCATGGAATGGGTTTCCATGGCCGAGCAGCTGCAGCCAAGCCACACATCACCAAGTGCAATGCAAAGCGTCGGATGCAATGGTGTAAAGCACGCCGCCACTGGCCTCTAGAGCAGTGGAGACGCGTTCTCTGGAGTGATGAATCACGCTTTTCCATCTGGCAATCTGATGGACGAGTCTGGGTTTGGAGGTTGCCAGGAGAACGGTACATTTCAGACTGCATTGTGCCGACTGTGAAATTTGGTGGAGGAGGAATTATGGTGTGGGGTTGTTTTTCAGGAGCTGGGCTTGGCCCCTTAGTTCCAGTGAAAGGAACTTTGAATGCTTCAGGATACCAAAACATTTTGGACAATTCCATGCTCCCAACCTTGTGGGAACAGTTTGGAGCGGGCCCCTTCCTCTTCCAACATGACTGTGCACCAGTGCACAAAGCAAGGTCCATAAAGACATGGATGACAGAGTCTGGTGTGGATGAACTTGACTGGCCTGCACAGAGTCCTGACCTGAACCCGATAGAATACCTTTGGGATGAATTAGAGTGGAGACTGAGAGCCAGGCCTTCTCGACCAACATCAGTGTGTGACCTCACCAATGCGCTTTTGGAAGAATGGTCAAAAATTCCTATAAACACTCTCCTCAACCTTGTGGACAGTCTTCCCAGAAGAGTTGAAGCTGTAATAGCTGCAAAAGGTGGACCGACATCATATTGAACTCTATGGGTTAGGAATGGGATGGCACTTCAGTTCATAGTATGAGTAAAGGCAGGTGAGCGAATACTTTTGGTAATATAGTGTACGTCCAATGTGTAATATAATGTACAGCACACTTGTATGTCACTCTCTATTCCCCTTGAACTCTATATTCCCTATTACAGATAGTCTCGTTGCCCAGTATCGGGAAACAGATTGTTAATAACCCCACCCCTGCATCCTACTATCTTTCCCTTACATACCTCAGATGGGTCATGTACACTTGTGTGTCTGCACTCAATTCTTTATTACAGATAGTCTTGAAGCTCAATCTTCTCTCACTTAAATGTTAAATAGCTAAATTTAATTAGCCCAGATGTGCAATAGAAATGTACAGTTGTAAAGACAGCATACTATGGAAATGAGTGCACAGTAGGTATTGTTTAATATGAGTAGAGACTGTCTTCTGGCAAAAAACAAACCCATACGGTGTTTGTATAGCTGCTTATTACAACCTATAGTTACATTTTAAAGATAAGTGACCTCCAGCGGTCCTGGTGCCTTGCTACAGGACACATCGGCAGGTCGGGCGCCTGCTGTACGTATGAACTGACCCATAAGGAGGCCAGCAGGCCGTTGTGTTTCCGTGCAGGTATTCCAGTCATCAGAGGCAGCTGCAGCAGGGAGACGTGCAACATCGCCGCTGTGGTGTAACCTCGGACTGCAGGGTCAGACAACCAGCGACACACACCGCCTCCACGCAGCATGAACAGCAGGATCTGTGGGAACACACACACACACACAATGACACAATCACATACACACAGACATCTATGCCTTTTAGACTGTTAGCCAATTATTTGGAGTACCCGTGGAACCCAAAAGAGGTCAAAATCAAAAGAAAAATTCCCTTTGAGATGATTTTTCATTCATTTATAATGTTTAGTGTATCTCAGGAGTTATGTGGGACGATGCGCTGTCGTTTATGCTCCCATTCACCAATCCCAAGAGAAGAGGCATGAGCATTTTCATTCAAAGGAGTTTTACATGCAACTGTAGAGAGCAATAGTGTGTGTGTGTGTGTGTGGAGGGTGGGTTACCTGTATGAGGCCACAGAGGAAGGTGACTTGTACAGCCGCATTGACTTTGGCCGCTTCCAAAAGATCTTTGTTCTCTTCACTTCCATTGCTAAGCACCTCCACGTTAGAAGTCACAGACCCAATTATGATGGCAAGGATGCTGACAGGACCTGTCTCACACACACACACACACACACACACATAGTGACAGAACTCCAAATTCAGTTTAGGGTTATAAAGCATTATTGAACATTGGTACAGTAAATAGGTGTGGTCAAAGGCAGAATTAACATTTGCATAATGTTTTGTGATATTTATCTTAGTATGCACTCAGACTGAAAATCTTAATCGTCCATTTGTGTTCTGCCTAATTCTTTTCAATGAGGCCATGCAGCTCAGAGCTCCATCTTGCATCTGGAATTTTTTTATGCACACACTCCAGGCAGGTGTCCACTCCAAATTGAAAGTATTTTCCCTTTTGCACAGAGCACTCAGGACACACTGTGGTAACTAAACCTCAGCATGTGGCTTTGCAGCACTGATATAGTAGCAAATGACAAATGCGCTCCATGTGCAACCACAAGAAAAAAAAAAAAAAAAAAACTTTTTGAAATATTAGTGTGTAATACAAACAATTTGGCCTGCCAGTGGCCTGCAAATTTCATGGCAATCCACCATATAGATTTCGATAGGTGCTCTGGATCTACCTGCTGACAGCCTGATTGACCAGCAGATCAACATAGTGATGGACAGGCCCTCGCTTCACAATGCGGCAAAAAGTAAAGTGTATTCAGGGTTAATTCAGGGGATGTCTGCCTGTTTGGTTTGGTGTGAACACGTGGGCCTGTAAAGCCCTTTGCTGAGACAGTAAACAATGATCTGGGACTCTAAATAAACCTGAAGTTGAACTTCACCGATGGAGACATGTCTGGAGGTGCCGAAGATGAAATAGACGAGCAGGGGATAGAGGGAGGTGTAGAGACCAAAGACTGGAGGAACTCCCACCAACATGGCATTAGCCATACCTGCAGAGAGAGGGAGAGAGGACAGGGAGCGTATTATAAACACTGCCTTGGTGCATCTCTGCTGGATTATAACTTTATATATTTGAAAAGTCAGGTTTTGAGGAATTAGGTTTGACAGTAGCCCCAGTTTCATTTTCTCATTGCTGTCCCACTGCTGCTGAAGATGTAGAGGAGGTCAAGAGGAGCAGCTGTCAAATCAGAACTGGGCAAAAACACTGCAAATCTTCCAGTGATATTCACCTGCTTTTGATTTTGAACCCCAGAAGAAAGAAAACTATTGGTTTGGTGCCTAAAACATCAGCTGCTCAACATATGGAGTCATGTATTATTGTCTGTTTTAGTGGCCCTTCATCCACCTAAAGCTTATCATGGGGTTTTTAATCTGGGTCGTGAGTTTCTGCAGTCATGAAATCGGCCCTGCCTATAAAGGACCACGGGCACTTTCAGTTTGCGTGAAAACATGAGAACCAACAACATATGGGGTCACAAGGGTTTTCTCTGACAGCGAATACTGTTTACTGATTTTAGACCTGTTCATCCTCAGCTGCTAAAACAAAGGAAGCACTTGAGTAAACGTAGGCATACCAGGTTTATTGAAAGCAGATGCCTCCATACAGGTGTGCTCTTAACCTATTTAAGCCGTCATCAGGCT
>NC_043986.1:7852025-7942025 GCF_902150065.1 Myripristis murdjan | reverse complement strand
CACACATTAAAACAACAATATATATATATAAATGCAAAATAATTCACTAGACAATGCCACACTGAGTTGAAGGTGAATGGTTTCCCGAGATAGAGCTGTGGAACAAGTGTTGATGGAAGGAGGCTGAAATGGATGAATGAAAGCTGATAGAGATGTTCAGAGTGAATAGGCTGTCGTGGCCGAATGCGCAGGAACCCAGAGGGGCGGAGACTCCAGCCCCTTTTACACAGCCTGTTCAAGTCGGGGATGTTGTGCCATTATTTCAGCCCGCCGCTTTGCATAAAACGCACAAACATGGACTTGGGGGGGAAGCGGAGGTAGTCACAGACCCGAAACCACATCCGTGTAAAAGGGAGAACCAGCAGGACCGGACAAGAGTGTGACATTTCAAACACATTGCTCGCAAGTTTGCTTATATTTGAAGGGCGATATAAATATGCACGGCAAAGGCACCTCAACATTCACCCACCATTATTGTTTCGAAAGCAATTTCGATGCCTGGTGTTATACATCACACAAAACGCAGACACTGTTGTGTTACGCCTCACGACTCTGCTTCCCGAGCACCGCCATGCTGTCTCAAATCACACACTGAGGCAGCGTTTAACCGACTGTATTTGGCTCAGTGTCAAATAAAGTCAAGCAAAGTGTAACGACAGGTCTTCTTTTCAGCAGTATAGAGGATCTTTTATTTATAAAGGGCTTCAGTGTGGAGATACAGTCTTATAGTCGCAGTTGACACTGTACTGAGCCCCCAAAAGAGCCTCGGCTACAGTTCAGGTGTGCATGAACTTGTCGCAGGTCAGTGAGGTAAGAGAAGTAAGCCTGCCATCACCAGTGTCCAAGGATTTGGATGTTCTTTATCAGATATTCCAAATTTTGCGGCTGAGAAAACAGCACCAGAGTGGAATGGATGATCAGAATAACGTTTGGGAGATTTTGTTAAGACCTGACTGATAAACTTCAGGATGAACCTAAAATGCATTCTAACCTTTACAGGTGAACTTAATGTGACCTTCTGTAAACTTTTGAATGCACATGTCCAACTGTTCAGTGTTTCAGTACTTTTTGCACAAGTTGCTGTTCTCTAACAAGGAGCTTAACGGCAAAATTCACATCAGGTGTTTGATGCTCCAGCTCATCGAGGTCGTATCATTAGGGAACGGCTGCTGGAGACTGGGGTACCTCAGATGGAGTGGCCTGCACTTTCTCAGACCTGAATCCCATAGAAAACCTATGGGATCAGCTGAGTCGCCGTGTAGAGGCTCGGAGCTCTGTACCCCAGAACCTCAATGACCTGAGGGCCGCCCTTCAAGAAGAGTGGGATGCCATGCCTCAGCAGACAATAAGTCGACTTGTGAACAGCATGAGACGTCGATGTCAAGCTGTAATTGATGCTCAAGGGCACATGACAAGTTATTGACACTGACATTTTTTGTTGTGGTATATCCACCACTGTTGTTGGCTTTTGTTTCAAGAAATTGTTTGAGATGAGGAAATCACCAGTGCATGCTTCTACTTAAATGCCCTACTTTCATGATATAATATCACTGTAGCGTGAACATTTTACATTTTACATAAATTTCACCCAAAAGCCAAATATCCCTAACTTTTTGTGAGTAGAGTATATTTATAATGTCAGAAACAAGCTCCCATCCTCCCGAGCAGAAGTGCTTAGTCAAGCGTTCAAATGGACTGAGGTAAGGAAATGTAAATGGGAATCGAGAGTCAGATTCGGTCAGTTTTGCTCGAGGGTGAGGATGAGCGAGTCGGACGTGCCGATGGTGATGTCAGACAAGTTGAGATGGCAAGAAGAGTCGTGTATTGATTAAGCATCCACAGTTCACACTGGGCCTCGCACTGCAACGGCTCTGACTGCATTTTTTTACACCCCGCAGGGACTGGGAAGCTGTCTCATTCAAATTTAACTGAATCTTTATTGACCAGATAAGCAAAACCGAAGGAAGAGATCACATTATAATTCTGCCAATAACCTCCCGCTACTTTGGCCTTTAAGAAATCCCAGTTTCCTGCCTACAGAGGATGTGTTAATTGCTATGGGACAGCCCTTGATTGACTTGAGATCATATATAATAAAATGATAATCCCGTCAAATACCGTCTTATTAGCAACGGAGCGCAGACAAGCTTCTCCTGGCTTTCCTGAAGTCGGAGATTAGGATGAAAGGTGATTGCACTTCGAAACGCCGAGGCTGCAACACTGTCACGTTTTAAATTGCTTCATGAACTGCATTTTTACATACAGTATGTTAGATCACTGGTTGTACCTGTGTGGCATATTTTTAACCTGATTATTACTGATTATTAGATTAATACACAGCTAACACACTGAAAAAAAGACCAGCTGCAAAGTGTTGCTGAATATTTCCAATGCATTGATCCTCTGAGGCAACATGCTGGAGCTCCATTACGGCTCCATTCATCTGATTTTTGTTTTCACTTGCATTTCATTTTTCAGGATTTCATCATTTAAATTAAAATTCATTCAAGCAAGAACAGCCACCATACTATTTTTTTTTTTCTACCTATTTATATGTATGTATTAGATGGGAATTCATCAATTAAGGACTGAAGAAACATTGAGATGAGCCACCGTGGCTTCACAGACAAAGAAATGTTCGCCACCTACAGACACTCAAAAGACACCAGACTTTGTGCCTGTGTTTAATTAACTGGTAATCTGTGGAAAGTGCAGTGCAAAAACACCACAGCTGTGTTGCTGCAAAAAAGGGTGGACTTTGTGGATTATCCCTTAATTTCAACAACATGTTAAAGCAGAAGAGTCAAACTGTGGGTGTGTGATTAAGTGAAAAATGGGAGGAAAATCTCATGACAACAAAGTTGGACTACCTGCAGTAATTCTAGCTGCTCCAAGTGACAGGAAAGACCTTACAAATGAATTTTTGCAGTAATGTAAAGCAGTGAGGCGGCCGGACTGAAAAAGTCTTTTTAAATTGAAAATATCCTCCATTTGTGCTCAGGAAAGGATCAAGCAACAAGTCTGGCAGCGCTGCAACAGGCAGTAAGTACATGCCTTTTTTTTTTTTTATTTCAGTTTGGTTAAAGTCTTTTGGCTTTATCATTGTGGGAATTAAGAGCAGTAATGAATGTTGGGCCTTGAGGACAAGATCAGATAAAAAAAAAAATCTAAAACTTTTACTATGAGAAACAGATCTCTGACATCCTCACGTGACTGGAGGATACAAAGTGTGTTTGAATGTGTGTGTACACGATGTGTGAATGACTTAATGCTCTGAGTCAATGGATACACTTGTGGATACAACTGAATCATTGCTGAGACACACACACACACACACACACACACACTTCCCACTTGCCTTGTCATTACATCATATTAATTTCACTTGACAGCAAGGCTCAAAATGACACTGATTTAATCAGTTACCTCTATGAGGAATTAAATTATTCATTGTCCACCTTGCTTTGTGTGCACATTTGCACATAACGTAACTGAAAAAGCACATTTACCCTTGAAACACATTATACCTGTCATATTAAAAATGCAAAAAATGTATGTGCATACATAAATCACACAACATGAGTGACTATAACAATTTGTAATTTAATGAACACATATCTTAAGGCAAGGTGAGTCATTAGATCTCTGATGCACATGGATGTAACTGTGAGGTTTCTTTTCTTTTCTTTTTTCTTTCCTTTCCTTTTCTTTTCTTTTCTATGCTCTGCTTAACTTTGCTTTGCAAAAAGGGAAGACCGCCATTTGAATTTGACTTGTCCAAACAATTCCCTGACGGGGTTTCAGTGAACAGTGAAGCAGTGACAGTCACGTTGCCTGTTGGTTAGACGGGGTGTCAGCTTTATCAGAAGGTCACAGGTTTGATCCTGGCAACAGCTGCATGTTCTTTAGTAAGGCACTGATATTAGACTGCATGTATTTTCACCGTTATTGCTGTTGGAAAAACTAAGTGAGCACACTTTCAGATGTGTCCTGCTTCACATTCACACACACTTACACCTGTCAGTCAATGAGCAATGAGCAATCCAGAGCAGCAGGGGGTTTAAACTCCTTGCTCAAGGGCACCGTGATGGTTTTCTGAGAGCGGAGAAAATACACTCCTCCAGTCATTCTGTAGATTCAAACCAGTGACTTTACACCAACACACTTGCTCAGTGGTGATTCCATTTATAAACTGTTTTTATAATATTTCCTCTTGTATCATCTGGGAGGAGCTTGGAGTAGAGCCGCTGCTCCTCCGCATTGAAAGGATCCAGTTTGAGGTGGTTCTGACATCTAATTAAGAAGACTCCCTGTTGCCGCCCTGTGGAGGTGTTCTGGGGACGTCTGACCGGGAAGAGACCCCGGGGCCAACCCAGAACACCCTGGGGAGGTTACATATCCCAGCTGGCCTGGCCTCCTCAATCTGCTGACACCGGGACACAGTTCAGGCCTAATCAGCAGATAACAGATGGATTTAATATTTAGAGGTGGATTTTAATATCGATAAATAATTATCACATTAATTTATAGACACAAATTTACTCAGGCCAGGTTATATTATGCAGGAAATCTGCTGTATTACATTTCGGCATGTAGAGGGCACTGTTCTGCCTGGGCAAACTGAGCTAAAGCTTTCAGATCTTACAATGGCAGATGAGGTAACCTGTGAAAACCAGGTGGGCAAAATCACTTTTAATGATTTTATCACTTTTAATCACTCTTAATCACTCTTATGTGCATCATTCCCAGTAGATCCAGAGAGAAAAAGCTTTGATCAGAAAAGCAATGGTCCTTGCCTCCACAAGATGTAATAGGAAATATGGCCTTCATTTGGAGAAATACAAGCACTGAGATAGAGTTCATCATTGATCTGGTAAAGATAAAAGTGATGTTTATAATTCTAAATCTAGCGCTACCAATGTATAAAGCAAATATAGACTGCCCACTGTCTGATAGTACAAAAAAAAAGAACTAGTGTCCATCCAGTGCTCATGGCTCAGTAGTGCATCTGTCTCAACAGCAGCATGAGGTCTCTGATGCGTTCAGCGCGGCAGCGAGGCGTCTGGTGCAGCGGCAGCTCGAAGAAAGAGAAGGTGAAGCTCCGGGAGAAGCTGAGGTTGGTGACGGGACGCAGAGGGGGGAGGCGAGGGGGGCGGGGCACCCGGCGCTGGGGCAACGCCCTCCGCCTTGCCTTCAACACTCGGCCAGCTCTGCCTGGATAAAGAGAAGGAAAAGAGAGGTTGAGAAAAGAAAGAAAGAGGTTTAGGGGAGAGTGGGGTAAGTTGAGCCAAAGTTGAGCCACCCCCTGTTGCTAGGAAACGGTAAAAAACATTGATCGTGTGACCAAATATTTAGGAGGAAGGCATCATTTCATGGAGTCTGCGAAGGTAAGAACCACATGGGTAAAGTGGTTAGACATTTATTTCCAAAAAAACATTTTTTACTCTTGAAAGTGAATTTAGTCTATCATCAGTTTCATGAGAATTGTGTTAAGACCAAAACAGTTTTAAATTAGTTTTATACATCAGTTGTGGTATCTATGAGGTACAACTTGAGGTCATAAACCTAGCATAAAAGTGCACCATTTTAGCTGTGGGGACTAAAAAAATCTAAATGGTAGCTCTGGGGTAAGTTGAGCCATTTGGCCAGGGGTAAGTTGAGCCGGAGCCCCATACACTTAATAAGTGTATTTTGGCTGTAGCCTAAATGTCTTAAATATTAAGACAATATGAAATAAATAAATAAATAAATAAATAAATATTAATTATTTATTAAGTGTATAAGGTAAGTGTATTTTGGTTCAGTGTTCAAATGTCTTACGTTCATATGTTCATAACTGACCTTACTGTCAGCAAGGAAACCAAGAATCTAGTGTTCTAGTGTTTTCTTTCCAAAAACACAGCTGTTAATGTTCTCTTCCAAAGCGCATTTTAAGGTATGTTAAAACAGCTGTTTATTGTACCTGTTGAATTGTGTTTAATAAATAAAAATACACATGAATGTGAAGAAGTGACTGTTATTTAGGGAGGGAGAAGGAGAGGGAGGGGTGGGATGGAGGGTGGGGGGTGGGGGGGTACGGCTCAACTTACCCCGCTCCTATGCTCAACTTACCCCATACACGGGGTAAGTTGTGCCACGAGACCACTTTTTTTGGACATGCTATATTATGGAAACAGTTATGTTTACACTCATTCTGTTTGTTTGAAGAGATGCACAACATCCTGAAATATATGCAGATATGGCCTCCGTCATTAAGTGGCTGAATTAGAAGTAAACAATGACCATAAATCCAGTTTAGTTTTTGCTCTAAAACTAAAGCGCAAGCCAGAAAGTGAAAAATCCTTAAATCTCAGTACATGGTGAAGTAGTAATTGGGTCACTGACTGATCAACAACCCTATCAATCCCCAACATATTTTTTGGTATATTTTTTGATATTTTATGGTATTTTTATTTATTATTTTTGCTATGGAGCAGTAAAAAAAAAAAAAAAAACATACTTATTTCCCCTTTATCGCCCTTTATCCCCTTGATCACACCTGCAGTTTCCTGAAGGACTGCCCCAGGCGGAGACGGGGCTTGGGAGTTGGGGCTAAAACCTGAGGCCTCCCCGCCTTTGCTGCACCTCCCACGATACGGGCTGGACGGCGAGGGCTGGGGAGCGGGAGGGGGAGGGGGAGGTCCAGGGAGAGGATGGGGCGGGGGGATGGAGGTGAAGGAGGAGTCGGAGAGGGAGGAGCCTCCCCAGGGCGTCATGGCGGTGTCAGACAGGAAGGTGGAAGAGGGGCCCGGGTGAGAGGATGGTGATGATGGTGGTTGGTGGTGGCTGCGTTTCCTGCGGCCGGCCTGGAGGGGGTGCTGGGGAGCCGGGGAGGAGAGAGGAGGCTTGGCTGTGGAGGGAGGAGAGAGAGGGGGTAGTAGAAAGACTGTCCTTTAACTGGAAAAACTGGATTCAAATCTCAACCCTGACGTTTGACCTCCCTGTGGTGGACAGACAAAGAAAATATTTCACTATGACGGTCAGTTAAGTACAAAACAACTCTTTAAGACATAAACAGAGAGTCACAGGAAGATTTTGTCTTGGGACTTAAGCAACACAACATCAGTCAACATCCTTTAGCAGCATATCTCAGAAACTGCCATTTTGATTTTTTTTTTAAAAACATTTTAAACATGAAATTGAAGCCTGAAACACATTCTTCAAGCTGCAAACATATTGAAATGAGACAGAGACACACAAAAGGATTTTCCCTGGGATTTGGCTTCATTTGCATAATCTTGAAGGCTCTCTCACAACTCCAACAAAACTCCAGCTTCCCCACAGCATTCAAAAGTTGGCAGCTGGGTTTTGTAATGTTGGGAGATGTTACTGACATTGTCACACTGCCGCAACAAACTTCAATAAACCATACCAGCTAATGTGCAGAAACATGGAAGATCGTCATAAAACACAACATTTATGACTATTGTTACATTTGCATATTGTGTAGCGCCTTTAAAAGAGGCAGCCGAAAACAAGAGGGTTGTGGACGAAACCCTGGTTGATGCACCATGAGAGACAGGGAGCTTATTTGAATTTATGCCATGAACTGCAGTCAGAAGATGAATATTATTTGCAAGATTTTGCTTGGTTTGCCCTGAAACAACTTGGTGACCCTGACACCATTAATTCAAAGGAAAGACACAAATTTTATACAGAGAACATGTAAAGGTCTCAATTCAGTCCCCGGAAATGAGTGATTACATTTGATATATATTTTTTTCAGAATATTTTGATTTGCATGACCTCTCAAGAATTTGCTGAATTAGGAACTGTCCTCTAGCGTGACATCCCAGAGACACAGTGTTTTATCGCTCCTATTGGACTCTTAAGACAAAATCAAACAAAAGATCTTTTATGTTTTTAAGATCTTTTATGCTTTTATGTTAGTTTGCAGTCGCAGTGTGTAAATATCAGTTATTTGAATTTCTCGAGAACACTTTCACAGGACACAAGGCAGCCGCAAAGACTAAAACCAGTTTCTCTCCAGTAATGGGATGGTCTTCTCAGCCATTTAACCAAATGCTCATGCAAAAAGACAAAAACGAATATGAATAGGTGAAACAGTACTAGGCTCAGTTGTTAAAGAAACTCATTTTTCTTTACAGCCAGTGAAACTGAAATCCCAAAACTGTGGCATCAAAGTTAGGTTTTGAAATGGAGAGGCTGTCCTCGTATCTGAGGCAAAGTTCTTTCTGACCTTCAACAGCAGAAAATTACAAAAGAACAAAAACATGACTGAGGCCACTCCAGAATTACAGAAATAACAGTTCACGTCTCAGTGAAGGTCTTACTCTGATGATATTGTGATGCAAGCTGCTCACAAGCCTCTTTTAAACGTGCACACACGAATAAACAGAATGACAACAAAGTGGCTGTGGACTCAACTCAACTTGACAAATCAAAAAAGACTTGTGACTCGACTTTGACTTGAACAGTCAGTGACTCATGTCTTGATTTGGACTCAAAAAGATCTGACCATCTACCTTCCCCAAAGCCAAAGATTAAAAATTAAGCAATTAACCCCTGCATACACGCTCCGATGTGGAGTGAGGAAAGCTATGGAAGCTACTTTTGTCACCTGTGTGTGAAAAGTGAAAAAAGAAAGTACTTGCACAAGAAGTAGGCCCTGCCATTCAAGGTTTCAAGGTTTATTTGGATCCCCATTAGCATGTAAACATAGCTATTCTTCCTGGGGTCTTCATTCATCACTCAAAATCATATTATTACACATACAAACATTCTCTGGAGCAAAACACTCAGGAACTTTTATTTTTTATTTTTATTCCCAAACTGATTAGCAATTAAGATAGACTACTAAGCTGATGTGCTAATTTGCTAATGTGCAATCATTTGCATGCACAAGCAGAATTAAAATAAATTATTAATCATTAAATTAAGATTGGTAAAGAGTGCGTCATGACTTGTTGTGGAGTCAAACCTCAAAGTTTAGGACTTGATTGGACTTCTCAGGCTTGACTTGAATGTCAGGACTTGCTTATGACTTGCAAAGCAATAACTCGGTCCCACTTCATCTGTGCTGTGAATGACGTCTAGTCTAGACTTTTCCTTACGCTGCTCGCTCCACCGTCATGTGATAAACTTTTTGTAAACTGACTACAAAATGGAAAAAACGGTTTTATTGTCTTGGTTGCGGCGACTCTGACTTTTTATCAGTCCACTGCTGGTCGGCACCAATGTCCGCTCGTTCAGTTGTTTGCGAGTGTCGGGTAAAAGCCGTGGGAGACAGATCCAGTGTCTGTGTGTGTGTGTTGACAGTCACAACAAAGCCAGAGGAAATCAAACACTCGAGGGCCACATAACAACACAGCAGATCGTGAAGAGGCTAGCCTGCTCTAACGGCAGAGTGGATGTCCATCGAATTTCACTCTGCTCATTGTTTTATTTCTTCTCAGAACTTGTGCTAACTTACTGTCATCACGGCATCACTCTCAAAAAAACAAAAAACAAAAAAAAAAAACACTAGTGACAATGGCTTCCTCAATCTTTCCCCCAAATTATGGAATTCTATTTTATTTTATGGGAAATGCCGCACACTATTCCACTGAATCTATTCCATTTTCGTTTCTTTTCTTGTTCTATTCACCTCTGTATGCACTTTGTCCTTGTTCTATCTTCTTTGTAAAGCACTTTGAGTTGTGTAAGTTGTACGAAGGAGGGAATTATCTTTTATAATCTCATCATTTTACTGTATTTTTATTATTATATGAAGCACTTTGAATTGCCTCTGTGTATGAAATGCACTATATAGATAAAGCTGCTTTGCCCTGCCTCCAAATGCAGACATAAAGAAATACACAGATTTGCATTCCTTCAAAATAACAGTCTCTGCAGACGCACAGGTGAACAGGTTGTTGATTACCTGCTGTTTTACTTCCGGATGAACCAATCAGAGGCAGCCGTTCCCGTGACATCATTGATCCCGGAGCCTGAGACGAGAAATCAACCAACATGCACGGCAGGTGTGTGGGCAACATGTTTAACATCATACACACTGTAGACACGCTGTTAAAGAGTCATTATTTCATACATCAGCAGTTAATTATGAATAATACTGGATGATAAAACAAAATTGCTTGGCTTTTGTTTCTCCAGCTGGATACATCTCTGTAATACATGAATATTTTTTGGGATGCATTAAATGTGTGGCTTTGGATGACGGTGGCAGTGTGAAACTAAAATAAAACCTGCACTGGTGAAAAAATAAGCTGAAAAAATAACAAGTGATTCAAAAGCTCAGGAGATTTATTGACCCAGCTGATTCCTGTGCAGTCGAATCAGTCAGCCCATAAGCAAGCCAAGATCATTTTGGTACCCGCTCACTTTATTTATATCACATTATAGGCACATTAAAAGCTCTGTGTATGAATTGTTATAAATAGAATAAGGGGGAGATGTGAAACCTGTGGAGTTTGGCTAATAAAAACCTCAGACTGCATTTTAAAGCATGTCGTAATGTGCTATAATGTATGCCATTTCCCGGTGTGATTAAAATGTAAGAGTAATGGACTTAGTATGCATGCAGTTATGGCTCACGGTGCACTTAAGGGTGTTAGACTGTAATTTTGTTCAGTCTTTTCTCAGCGGGGCTCTGAAAGCAGCATTTAGAGACGAAGAAAAGTTTACTGCTGTGATCTTGTGCCAAACGTCCAAACTTAGTGACACCGCAGAGAATCAAGCATCTTAATGAGGCATTTCGTCCATCATTCAGTGTAAAAGGTCTTGAGGTTCTTCAAAAAAAAGCTGAAAATGTTTGCCAGTAGGATGAGATAATCCCACTCACTTGCAGGATTTTCTTGAATCAAGTGTCATTTTCTTGATCCCGCTGGACGGATCGGCCTTGTTTCAACATGTTTATACTTATTAACAGTAAAAAATCCTGAAAGAAAGTGGGATGATCTCATTGCAAAGGTAGTTTTGTTTCACTTGTTGGAGGAAAAACAAGATTTTAACACTGATTACCCTTACCAAAAAGGAGTATACTCAAGTATACTTGTAAGTATACTTTTTATGAACTAAGTATACTTTCTGTGAACTAATACTTAGGTAAGTATACTTTTCAGATTACTTTGAATGTACTATCAGGAATATACTTAACAAAAGTATACTTAGTTTATACTGACGAGTACACAGACAAAGTTTAAGTATACTCCAAGTATAACATACGTGATATACTTTAAGTTTAAGTATATTATCCAATAGTAGTTAAAACTTAGTACAAGTATATAAAAATGTTGTACCTGCTTGCAACATGGAGTGTTATTTTACTGTATTGGCTGGCTTGTTGTATAGCTATTTTACACATTGGCTGCTATGAGGTAGTTGCCATAACACATACACTGTGAGTGAACCTGTAGTGTACTCCCGCTACCCATTGCCTCCCTGCTTGGCACTTGGTATTTGGGGTTAGAATTGGGGGGTTAGATCACGAAATAATTCCCGAGCATGTCACTGCTGCTGCCCACCGCTCCCTCAGGGGATGGGTCAAACGCGGAGAACAAATTTTGCATCCTTATGCAATATGAAAACAGTTTAATTCAAGTATAAGTAAAGTATATTTCAAGTACATTAAGTATACGAATGGTTTACTTTAAGTAAAAGAGTAGTACAACTCAAGTACAGGAAATAGTATAATTTAAGTATACTTATATATAAGTAAAGTAACCTTGAAGTTTACTCGAGTATACTCAAAAGTGGGCCAAATCAGGGTACTTTTAGTATATAAGTATACTTTGTAAGTATACTAACTAGTACATATGTAAGTACACTACTAGTACATAAATACAAGTATACTTGGTAAGGAAAGTATACTTGATAAAGTATACTCAAACTCCACTTAAGTATACTTGGAAAGGTAAACTAGAAGTTTACTTCTTTTTGGTAAGGGTATGAGACTAAAAGGCTTGTTAGGATGCAGATTTTTGCAGTGTAAGGACAGAAAGACAAGATTTCTCTAAAACAGAAGGCGACATCATCTTGACAGATTAGATTAGATCAGATTAAAGTCGGCGCGATGCTCTGCTACAAGACCTTTGGTGTTTGTGTGCATGTGTGTGTGTGTGTGCTTTTATATATGCGTGTGAGTGTATACCTCTTTGATAGGAGTTAAAAGGGATTGAGTCCACACTCCTGCCTGAAAATGACGACGAAGACTCCCCTATTCCTCGCTCTCCTGGGAACAGCAATGCATCTCTCTCTCTCTCTCTCTCTCACACACACACACACACACCAACACACCAACACACACACCACGCTGCTATCTTTCCTCCTTGAAAGAGCAGTCACATGGCATCAACATTCAGTTTAACAACCTGGCTTGCGTAAGTCATCTCTCTCTCTCTCTCTCTCTCTCTCATTTTGTAAAATGAGTTGTGGCTTTCTATCCCTTCACTCTCTCATCTGCTCTTCCAACTTTCACTCTGCCTCTCATCTTTCACTCGCTCATTAATCATTCCCTCGCTTCATTTTTCATTCCCTCTGCTCTCTTCTCTCTCCTCCAACACCCTGCTGTAACTCACATCCCCTCCTCTTGTTTGGCTTTCTCCCTCGTTCCTCTCTTCTGCCACCCAAACAATACTCTCATCTCCAAAATTTTCCATCCCTACCTTCACTTTCTTTTCCACTTTTACCCTCTGCTGCTCCTTTTCCTTTCCTCTTTTGTGTTTGACAAAAGGTATCAACCACATTTCTTTGTCTTTCTTGATATTTGTGATCTCTATCTCCCTTTTTTCTATTCCTTATCTCTCTTTCTCTCCATCATGACTGACAGGCATGACAAAAGGCAACGTGAGACGACGTTGAAATATTAAAATATTCATGGATACCTGCAACTGGCCCCCTCCATGAGCTCGGACCCCCTCCTACTCCTGCACACACACACACACACACACACACCCCTTCATGCGTGTACATGTATGAATGTTGATGAAAACACACCCACATGGAGGCCTGTATACACACAATTTAATCTACCCCATCATCTTCAGTAATATCGGTATATTATACAACCACACACACACACACACACGCACACACACCTACACATACACATACATGGGCACACATGTTGCCTGCAGTCTTACACTTCATCTGACATGGCCACATTTATATTCCAGGTGCATGTGAACTGACACACACACACACGCTCATGAATCTGACATTTAACATGTCATACATCTCACACACACACACACACACACGCGGCGGCGCAGGTGCGCACACATGCTGCTAACCATCTAACACTTCATCTGACACAGCTACATTTGCATTCAAGGCAGACACACACACACACCCCCCAAATATGCAAATAAGTGTGCACACAGCCCCCTATCAACCTGCCACTTAAGCCACATTAGCATTTCATATCATAACACATTCTCTTTAAGATCTCTACTTCATCTGCACTATATTAGCATTTCAGAACATACACACACACACACACACACACACACACACACACACTCATGCAGATATGCACAAGTATGTATGTTCTCAACAGCATTATGGAGTAGGCACAGTCATCCAAACCCCCACCTGTGACCAAACACACACACACACACGCACACACACACACACACACACACACACCTCTGACACCTTTGAGTGTAAAACAAGGGAGGAAAATGATTCACAGCCCTGCACGTAAACGTAAATGAAACACCGCCAGAACAAATGAGGATTATAACATTACAACTCACCCACATATTCCAAATCACTTTAATAAGGCCGAGCACACACACACACACACACACACACACACACACACACACTGGCGGAGAGGAGGATTAGTAAATGTGATAACTTCACGCACATATCATAATTCATTATGAGGAATTAAGCATAATGAAAGAGTGTGGCTTCCCTCTGTTGCTCAGATTGCCGCAGGGCAGGACTAACAGGATTAGTCAAGGCTTCTCCCACCTACAGCTCCTAATTCTCTCAACACAACAAAGCTCATGCAGAGATTTCCACTTTGCACTTAAGTACTGAATTGCTTTTTTTTTTTTTTCCCCCCTAATATCATATACGCTGTTGCATGTTGTCTGCTTGCAGCTTTTTTTTTTTTTTTTTTTTTTTTTTTTTTTTTGTGGTGGTGTCAGCATGCTGCTTTCCTGGCCTGGTGTCACAAAGTGAGTGGGGTTTTTTTTCTACTTTTTGCAGCTAAGCAGCTTTTCTCGGCTCTCAAAGATGTTTTTTGGTTGGTATATTTGCTGAAAATAAAGGAATCCAAAGGTATTCTGCAAGACATAAAAAAAAAAAAATAATAATAATTACATAATAATAATAAACTTTGATGTGTTTTTGGTGAACAACACACTGGCAAAGACCACAAAATGGCCCAATTATTATTATTTTTTTAAATAATTTTCTCCTGAACTTGCAACCATAATGAAACTTTCAAGTCTGGTAACACTTTATTTGAAGTTGCGTTCAAAAGACTGACGTGACGCTGTCATAACCGTGACGTGACAGATGTCATGAACATATTTTAGTGTCACTGTCCCTGCAAAGTTGACATAATTGCAGCTGTCAGCATCCATTAAGGTCATACTGTGTTCCATCAGTCTTTGCAACACAACTTCAAATAAAGTGTTACCACGGTTTTTACCCAAAGAGCACCTTGGAACTGCTTTTTTTTTTTTGTGTGTGTGGCTGCCATCAGAAATTACTATTAAACTATTAGGCTGTTAGGCTATCATCTCTCATATGACTTGACAGTAAAACCATCTAGTGCTTTACGAAGAGTAAAATAATTTGCTGTTTACTTGACCCAGGTGCAGTTTGTGTTTGTGCTGCTTCAAAGTGTTTCACTTAACCTTGCTTTGGAAATGGAGCTAATATACTTTTGCTTCCCATTAAGCACATCCTCACCCAGGCAATGAAGCGATGAATAAGCTGTGTATGACTGTAACGTATTACTAGAGCTGAAGACAAGGCAAAGAAAGATGTTTATTTAAAAAAAAAACTGTTGCCAAAGTAAAATCCATGTCATATCGATTTATACGTCTTCTGTATACAGATGCATTACAGTACTTTACATATACAACATAAATTATTTCACACGCTTGTGTCCATTATGGAAATGATTGTTGGTTTTCTTGGAAAGTTACTTTCACACGCTGTTTTGTCTTTTCTCCTTTTCTCATCTCCTCCGTCCACATCTTTCCGTCCATCTCTGTGTTTCGGACTCGCAGGAGCTGTAAGCCTTGGCCGCAGACCAGCACCCATCCCGTCCTGTCTGTCTCTCCCGCCTTGGTGTCACAGGAAGCCTCGCGGGAACCTGTCTCACTGCTTCCGGCACTCTCCACCTCAACGACTGCCTCATCATTCCCTGTTTGATTTCTGGACTTAACACCTGTCATTCTTACTTTTCCATCCCCGCTCTTGCAAACTGCATCACCTGTCTCACTCGCTGTTTCACACTGTTTCTCACCCTCGGCCTCAGCAGCTGTTTCGCCCTGTTTCTTCGCTTCCGTCTTGCCCTCAGGCCTCCGACACGTCCCATCTGTCTCACCCTCTGACTTCTCCGTCACCTTCCGTCCTGCCTCTGATCCCGTCTCGCTCTCAACTCCAAACCTGACCTTCCACTGACCATCTCCCCTTATGCCATCTCGCCCTCCTGTCTCACCCTCACCTCTCCCCTCTTGCCACACAGCGAGTCCTGCAGCATCTGCAACGTGGGAGTACAGCGCCCCGTTGTGGCTGATCCCAGTACTGCAGACCCTCCAGAGGCAGACCCTCTGGTCAGGGGAGGCGGAGGCGACGAGGCCTGGTGACAGGAGCTTCAGGGCAGTGAGGGGGGCAGCGTGGGCCAGCGGGACACGGGACTGGGAGTGGAGACGGAGATGAAGAGGAGGCAGCTGGGAATGAGGTTGAGTTTGTTGGTGGGAAAAAACAGACGGGAGGCAGGGCTGGGAATAAGACTGAGGCTGAATGTGGGGTTGAGGCTGGTTTGGAGGTTCAAGTAGAGACGCCGCAGTTTGGTTTCGGTGCTGGAACCGAGCTTGGCTTGGCGCCATCTGGCAGTCAAATTCAGTTGGCATGTGAAGTGGGAGCTCTGCAGAAATCTGGGGCCCAGCTTGTTGCTCAGAGATCTTTTCCCTGGACTGAGAAAACCCTCTGCTGCCCTCCACCTCCCCCTCTGGGAACTGCACCCTGACCACAGACACTGTCAGCTGTCCATCATCCCCTCCGCTGGCGGCAGTTACCAGGCAACCGCCCTCCCGTCGCCCCGTTTTCTCTGCCCATACAGCCAACGAGTTGACGCCGCTCTGGTGGGCGGGAATGCTGAGGCAGGGGATTGGCGGAGTCGGAGCGTCAGACGAGCTACCGTTCGACAGGGAAGAGGCTGCGCTCACATCAAACACTGCAATTTTCCCATCGGTAGCAGCACTGAACAGGAGCTTATAGCTGAGAAGAGGAAGAGGGAGAGGAGGAGGGACAGAGAGACAAGTTGAAAAGAACGTTTACATCCATGAAAGACGACTTTTCTCCCATTTTCTCTGACAGAATGAACTACCATGAACTGGATTTTAGAGTATTTGCAGCACAAATATTAGATTCAAATATTAGTATTGCTAAGACAGGATTAATTTATGCTTGGTCACTCAAACCTCTCCACAGCCGTCCTCTCAATAAAAGATGCCATGCCACACCTTTTCCCACACTTACATCCGTGTACACGCTGGATTCTGTCATTGCCATGGTTACGAGACGCGGGCGGGTCGGTTTACATGCTCTGCAAACACGCCAGAGCCCAGAGCCTTCAAGTGCTCATGAGAAACCTCAAATTTACCGTGGTTAAGAGTTTATGAGCACATGAACGCCACCTCAGCACCAGCACCAGCTGGGAGACATCGATGCTCACCGAGTTTCTGGGTCGAGATTTGTAAAGGTTTCCGACGGCTTACATATATTTGGCTACTTCAGAATAAAATCCTGTTTGTGGTTGGTTTCTACAGTGACCGCGCACATACAGGCCAGTAAAGTGTGTTACACTCTTGCTGAAAGTAGTGAATAAATGTTAAAACTTTCCTCCAACTGGAATTTGGAAGGTAGCTCAGTACGACGGCCACAATTCTTTGAAATGGCAACGATTCACATAAAAAAGGCGGCCGCTCTCACTATCCTGCTGTTGATTTGAATGGGAAAGTCAGTTCTACTCCAATTTAAGTTCTATGTTTACAAGCAAGGAAGAAGTAGCGAGCATTACCATGACAGCAAACTATCCAATCACAGTGTCCAACATATTACAGAATTATACAGATATGTGAAAGCCACGAAAAAAAAAAAAAAGCCCTGTGGTACTTTTTGCAGCCTAAAATACATCATTGCTGTCATGAGAGTTGAGCAATCATGCATAAATAAAATTTCATACTACAGCCGAGTCAGTCACCACATAAAAACAATATGAGAGGGTTCTGATGATCACCACATGCAAGACAAAAAAGTCCTCGGCTGAAAAACCCTTAACAACCTTCTGGCTGGCTCACCTGTTGCCTTTTCCGTCCTCCAGGCTGCAGGTGGCGACGCTGAGCACACAGCGCTGGTGATAAAAACTCTCCCACAACAGATCAATTTGACCCTTTTCTTCTCGGACTGAGAACAATCTGTAAAACAAAGCCAGAGGTGTGGGGAGGCAGAGAGAGAGAGAGAGAGGGAGAGAGAGAGAAGAAAAAATTACAAAAAGAGAGAAAAGGGAGACAAAAATGTGATAAATGACCTACATAAATGATGCCTCATTTAAGACTCAAGCTACAGCATCTCAAAGGAACGAAATGACAGCATATCGCTTGTAAATGTTATATTAACTTGAGCTAACAGATGTGGAATGAATTCTTACAAAAACATAACGCACCCTGAAAGTGCTGTGTCTACTTTTGACGACATGTAACTGCCTGGAAAGTTAAATGAAGCAAACATGAAAGAGGTTTTTAACGGCACATTTCCACCTCCTGTCTCAATCCTTTGAACGCATCGCCGTCACCAGTTTAGGGAAGAAAGCGCACATTTGACAGCTTTAAAAGCACCTGGAGGACATTTTTCTTTTTTCTACTGAAACATTTTCTTTGCCACAGAAAATACAGATTTCAGACATACATAAAACCTTTTATTTTGCTGAATGAGAAACAGACCTGACAGCTCCGTCACTGCAGGCCAGAGCCAGGAGAACACAGTCTGCCTCCTGATCCACCACCGCTATGGACATGTACCTGAAAACACACAGACAGGTGAGCGGTAAGACGGGTGGCAAATATATACAGGATGAGGTTGGGGTCAATTCAGTTTCTATTGGAAAATCTTATTTTTGAATACTTTTTTCTATAAAACATCTTCTGATACATGGTGCATAAGACAATTAAAAACAGCTTATATGAATATCAACTGTTTAAATTAAATGTCAATGTAGAGTTCATATTGTCTGAATTTAAAACCATCTAAAATCCCTCCTGGTACAGTAGGTAAGAGTGCAGGAACAATCCTACTACTGATTATGGATGTATTAAATGAAGGAGTATATAAATGGAGTACACAATGGTGAACATTTTTGTAAGGGAGAATTAATTATTTTAAGGACCGCCTTCACTCAAAAATGTGTTTTTCTTGTGTTTATGTCCTCTAAAATATCCGACCTTGACTACACCGGCTTGTATCTATGCAAAGTTTGTCACTGGAGAGGTGTTTTCACAATCTGAAACTGAAGGTGAAGTTGTGTGTGTACGCCCTTAAAATCTGAGATTCAGACATACTGCAGCCGGCTAGAATTAGTACGTCACAAATGTGGCATATGTTTAACTTCTGCTAATCATATGCAGCATCATTTGAATTTGTGACTGCTATTAATGTGACTGCTTCACATGAACAAAATTAGGGTAACCAAGAGATGCAGAGAGGAGCCTTCAGTTCTGAAGGAGAGATATCACTCAACTTGATGATCTTAAAAAGTGACCTTCATACAGTGTCAGTATTCCTGTCATATGACATGCATCTGCTGTATAAGATTTAAACAAAACCTGCCTTGTTTCTGGGTCCATCTTTACCATCTTGTGTCGGTTCCGCTTCCTCTCCCAGTGCTCGTCCAATCGGTGGCCGGCCACCTGGATCACCTGGCAGGAAGGAACCCCCCTCTGCCCGTCCCAGCCAATCAACAACCGGTAGCACTGCATCTGAGCACGCCCGCCGGCTGAAACAAGCAGGGCAGAGAGGGACTGTGCATGTTGACCGTGTTTTTCTATTCTCACGGCACTGCTCGATCCCTCTGAACGCATTACTGCCGCCAGCGTCCTAACACTTGAGATGTGGTCGGTGATGACGGAGAGAACTCTTACGGCGCCGGAGTTCGGCTGCACAGCCAGGACAGTCAAACTAGTGTCGTCCCCTCCCGTCACCACTACCTCCCAATGTCCTTCCTCTCCTTCCGTCTCCTTTACTTCTTCTATCTGAACTTTGGCCTCATTTCCACTCCTGTTTCCAGCACTCTTTGTTTTGATCCCATTCCTAATTCCCCCTAACCTCCCCAGCCTGCACACACACCCGATCCCTCTCCCATGAACCCCTTCCCTCAACCCCAATCCCCCAGTCTTCCCTGCCTTCCCAGCCCCAGTCAGACCCTCTCTGGGGGGTTGCGAAGTCAGGACGGTTCCCTGCTTGATGAAGACCAGCGCTCCGTATCCTGGCCAAAGAGGTTTGTGGGATGGCCAGAGGCTCCAGGAGCGATGCCCACCACCGCAGGGCACCGCCAGCAGCTTCTCCTGCCTCACCGGGTCCCAAACTACGAAGTGGACGGCGTGGAACCCAGCGATGGCAAACCGGGCCTCGCTTCCCTCATTTTCTCTCAGACATTCCTTAGCTTTTTCATCGTCTGTTCCCTCCAGCTTTTCCTGAATTCTGTGATTTGCCTCATAGTGGTTCTCACACCCCTCGCCATCCTCCTCTTCCTCCTTGTGCTCTGGAAGTTCAGCTTCTAAGATCAAAACCCTCTCAAGCCACTCCATGCCCTTACAGGCCCTTTGGACTCTCAGAACCTCCAGTTGAAGCCCTTCTAAAACCTTTCCTCTGTTTTCTCCATATGTTTTCAGTGGTGTTGGGTTCACTTTGAAAACCCTCACACAGCCGTCCCTGCCAGCGCTGTAGAGAAGCCCCTGGTATTCACACACCGACGTGACGCCCTGTTTTCCATGCACCCCGAACAGGCAGCTCAACGGTTGCAGAGGCAGGTCCTCTATCATTCCTCTTTCTCTTTGTTCACCTTCATCTATCTCTTTATTTTCTTCCCTTTTACTTCTTTCCTGAAACAGCAGCAGGGACCCTCTCCTGTCCCCACACACCCAAAGCCCACCCTGTGATCTGTGGCGAAGGCGAACTGCTGCAGTCAACCAGCGCTTTGCACAAGGGGGTAACTGGAAGAGAGGAAGAGGCTCCACACAGAGAACCAAGCACAAGTCTTCATTTAATGTCACTTCGACACACCAGCGATGGACAAGTCCTTCAGCTCCCGATGCTAGCAAATACCCCACTTGCCTTGCACCCTCTTGTCCCTCTATCCAAATAAGACTGTGGATTTTTCCTGATCCCGCCCTGAGAAGAATCCCAGACTGGGGCTGAGAAATAGGGAAGACCTGTATTTCACCCCTGAGATTACCCACAGCACACAAATTAACCTTGGCTGCCAAGGACTTTACCCTGATGGCTACCATTTCCATCACACAATAGGACTGAAAGTCTGGAGTCCCCTGCCATATAAGCTCCCACTGTCCATTGCAGAATTGGTAAACCATTCCTTGGTCAGTGCAGACCACAAACTTACTCTGAGCCCAGCTTTCATTTTCATCCTCTTCCCCTAGTACACACACCACCTTAGGCATGCCTTGACCAGAAAATTGCAGATCAGTGAGCGTCTCTGTCACTGCATCACCCATCTGCTCTTCTTTTTCTTCGGCTGCCTCCACCCTCCACAGCCTCACGCCTCCATCTGCACCCCCTGTAGCCACCCATCTTTCTTGCTTCCCTTCATCCGACGTTCCCTCGCTGACAGCGAGAGCGCGCACCCCTCCGGCTCGATGCCCCTTCAATGTCCGAGTCACCTTCCCACCTCCAGCCCAGTCCCAGACTAAGCAGGCCCCGTCTTCCCCTGCACTGAACACTTTCCCTGGAGAGAGATGCACTGAGAATACCCTTGCCTGGTGCCCATACAGCACCTTTAAGCAAGCAGGGTTCAAGTCCCCACATTTCCCACCGGGTCCCCCTAAAACACCAACGCCCCACACCCTCACGCTGCGGTCATCCGAGGCTGAAGCCAACAATCCCTTCTCCTCGAGGTAGGAAATGCTAAAGATGACGCCGCTGTGGCCCAGCAAACGCCTCTCAACTGGGGCTTTATGTTCAGCGATGCTCCCTTCTCCTTCTCTACCTCCAGGTCTCCAGATGATGAGCTGGTTGAAGACAGTTCCTCCTACTAAGACAGAGTCTACCCAGGATTCATCTATCAGAAGCAGGGCAGAGTAGAGCAGACACCCCTCCTCACAGGAGCACTGAACAAGGGCTATTCCTTCATGCACATCCAGGAGAAGAGCGCTATTGTGGGCCAGAGCCACACAAAGGAGTTGGCGTCTTCCTCCGGAGAGCCAGCGGACGTCCAGGGCCCAGTCCTGCAGCTCCATGAGGGGACCCTGGGCCTCCAGATGCAGATGGTCCCCACGGTGAAGCTCGACAGAAAGCCTCACCAGCCTCACAGCCTTGCCTCCAAACACCACCAGGTCATACTGGTTGGACTCTGTGGTGGAGCTCCATCCTGGGAGATTTGGACAAAAAGAGGTTGTGCAAAAAAAAAAAAAAAAAAATCTCTGTGAACACAATCATAAACTTTTAGGAGGAAATGCATACACACATATAGCACAAACTGCCAATGATTAACTATTATCCAATTTGCTGTTACACTCAAAAACGTCATTCTACTCACTTATAAGTAGAATTTCTTAAACCTTAAGAATTGAAACCAAGTCTCTGTCTCTCCAGTTTCAGCCTGTATATCTGTAGTTTTATAGTTAAGACTAAACATCTGGATCCGCCGAAATGTGCACTCAAAACCTGTCCATTAAACAAATTTCATATGAATGAGTTCCTAAATTTTTCATATATCCGGTGGGAAAACATACAGGAACAAAAACATAACTTCACCTTGGCGGATGAGTGAAAGAATACAACAAATAGAGGAAAGGAAGCTAAAAAAAAAAAAAAAAGAGAGAGAGAGAAAGATGAAAGCCACATCTGCTCACCATCTTTCTTCACCCCGTCGGTTTCTGCGGCAGAGCTGCATCGTGGGTCACCTGCTGGCGGTCTGGGTCGGATCCCGTGGATGCGGTAGTGATGGAGCACGCTCAGTGAGGCGGTGGCTTCAGGCCGAGGCTGAAGACGGTACACGGTCAGGACAGGACCCTCACCTGTTGTGACGTGAAAGAGTAACAGAGTAAGTGGTGTCAGGAGAGAGAGAAAGTGTGTGTGTGAAGTAGGGCTGCACGATATGGAAAAATACTCATACTTCAATATTTATGCCAAATATCTTGATAGTGATATAATAATTTTGATATGCAGCAAAAGTGAAAATGAAGCATTCTTCAAAAAACAGCATAATAACCCGAAATGGACGCATTTTATTGATCTGAACAAACCAATCACTATCTTAGGCTGCATTAAGATAAATTTTAAAAATGAAAATCAAACATTTTGTTGCAGCCTCTGCTTCAACACAACAATATTTTGAAGAGTAGCAACAGTGAAAATTGAACATTCCTCAAAAAACAGGATAATAATACCAACTGGATGTAGAAAACGCAGTTACGTCACAAAATATTTTTTTGATCAGAACAGACCAATCACTGTCTTAGGTTGACCCTAACCCTAAATTTAAAATCATCCATATCGGTGCCTTTTGAGATATTAACATCATGCATGTTCATACTTAGATAATGGTTTGATATCGATATATCATTCAGCCCGTGTTGGTGATTGAGCTGACTGTAAACAATTAAGGTCTGCAAAAAGGTGCAAAGCCTCATGTCGCTTCATAAACCCGATTCAGTGCAGTCCACATGTGCAGAAACATTTTTAACAGTCCAAAGCAGAGATGAACAGAGTGAATGATCACACACACAGCCTCGTGCATGCATGCCGCTGCAGCACGCTCACATCACGTGGTTTTACTCACCTGTCAGGAGATATTCATCCCTGAGGAACTCCAGAGCAGTGACAGGTGCAACCAGAGCAGCTGTCTCCATTTTTTTTTTTTTTTTTTTTTTTTTCACATTAACATCTCATACTGAACATACATCTTCCATGTTGCTACAAACAAAACACACACACACACACAGATACACACACAGAAATGGCTGGTCAGTGGCTTCAAGGCGCCGATAAAGTAACTCTAAAACGTTTATAAAAACACAGCGGCGTGCTTTCGATCATGAGCAAAACAACTTCATTTCACCGTCAGTCTCTACCTTTACCCATGTGTTTCTACCGCTCTTCCGGGTCGCGCTGTGAGCCAATCAGAAGACGCAGCGCTGAGGGAAACCTGAAGCAAGACGGACGCTGATTGGTTGTAAAAAGGTCAGCCGTATTTATATTGCATAAACGTCACACGTCACAAACCAGGCCGAGAGTGGTGTTGCCTTCAAGTGTTTTCTGGATTTTTGCGTTGTCCTCATATGAGCGACCCTGAAAAAAGTGACTGGGAGCACTGGGAGATTTTCACTGGTACCTGAAATGAAGCATTTGTGGAAAAGATATCTATATCTATATCGGTATAAATGACTATTAGCGTGTTTTTCTATCTCCATTCACTGTTTATGATGTAAAATATAATCTAATTATTATATATTTACTACACAACTACATATTTCAGCTTCAGTATAATATAAACAACAATAAAATACAGCTCTGAAAAACAGAGGTTAATAAAATAAGTTGTTTTTTTATTTTTTAAAACTGGGGGACACACCGCCTCTGGATGTCAGCTCGCTTGGTATTCTCAAAAGGAAACTAAAGACCTGTCTTTTCAATGTGGCTTTTATTTTGGAGTAATGTTATAGCCTTAGTTTTTCAGTTGAATCTTGGTTTTCATATTCATGCTTTATCCTGTCGTTCATTTCATTTTATTGACTTTTATTTATTTGTTTTTAACATTTTATATTTTTCATTGTTGTCATTTTTAGTCGAGCATACTTTTTATTGTTGTCTCCTGTTTTTATTTTTATTTTATTTTATTTCTGTTGTCTTTTAATCTTGCAGGGTGAGGCACTTTGGGCACATAGCAGAAGGATTAACAAGACAAATGTACAATAGTAAAGGAGTAATACATAAAAGCCAAGAATAAAAAATAAAATAAAATAAAATAAAATAAAGAAAGCACAATAAAACTAGTTTTAAGACCAGAAATAAGAAAGCAGAGGAAATGAATAAGAATAATAATGAATTAAACATGTGAAAAGACTTTTAGATCAACAATGAGTTCACTTATAAACCAGAGCTTGAGCCACAGGGAAACATCTGTTTCCCTGTGAGAGGAAGAGGAGTAAGGAGGAGGAGGAGGAGGAGGAGGAGGTGAAGAAGTAAGATGAAGTCAAGATGAGGCCAGACTCAATAAGAGGGTGAGAGTTTGCACATTTTGGGGGTCTTTTTTTTTTTTTTTTTTTTTTTTTTTTTGTTATAGCACGAGTGTTTTTGTTTTCTTCAACTGTGATTTTGTTGTTTGAGGAGAGTTACAGAAAAACATTTTGGCAAAAAAAAAAAAAAAAAAAAAAAAAAAAAAAAAATCCCCTAGATTGTGTTAAGAATTCATACTCATACTTTGCACATTTGGATACCTGTGTTTGTGTGTGTGTGTGTGTGTGTGTGTGTGTGTGTGTGTGTGTATGACAACATATATGACTTTAAATGCAACCTGCTGCCCTGCATAAAGAAAAACAAAAAGTGTTTTTCATCTCTACCATGTAGTTGGTGTTCCATGTGCTTATTCAAATGATGGTGTGTTTTTAAAAATAGTTTACAGAATTTTGCAAGAGATGTTTATTGTTTTAGCTGGTGTATTGCAAGGTCTTGTGGTTAGTGTGTACAGCTGTGCAAAAGTAACCTCTAGTTTGCAAGACAGAGTCTAAGCAACCAGAGGAAAAACTGTCTTATGCCCAATTAATAGCGCAATAAAACGTAATAACGCGTTTATGAGTGAGGCAGTGCGCGCTCCGAGCCGGGCCGTGAAGGCGTCGCGGCGCTGTGGAAAGGTAAGGCAGTCCTGGAGGCTGAGCTGCGGCAGCGGCCGGCTAACTTCTCCGCCATGCCTGGCAAATGTAAATTCCAGGACGCCTGGCTCTCCAAGGAGATCTACAAGGAGTGGCTGGTGAAGGACTTCCAGGACATCCATGTGGCCCGCTGCAGAGCCTGCTGCAAATCCATCAAACTTCAGACGATGGGCGAGGCGGCGCTGACCAGCCACGCAGGGGGAGCGGGGCATAAAGCGGCGGTCCGCAAGCTAGCGGAAGGTAGCGTATTAGCCCCAGCCCCGGACCGAGAAAAGACCGCAAACAGCACCGACAGGACGGGATTTGTGATAATCTGTGCATGCATGTGATGTTTATTAATCTGCTCTGGTGGTCTGATAATGCTGTGCTGCTGGACGTGTTGTTGTTGTTGTTGTTGTTGGTTGTGGTGTTTGTTTACCTGGGGGCAAGAGATCAATAGTCAATCAGGAGTCAATTGCCTTTAAGTGTGTATGTGCGTGCGTGCCTGCGTGCGTGCGTGCGTGTGTGTGTGTGTGCCCCACCTCCATAGTCATGCTTCTCATTCTTCCCAATCCATGCTTTGTCTGCATACACAAAGAGATTTATTTATATAGATGCAGCTTGTGGATCAGAGCTTCAAGTTGGGATTTATTTGAATTTTTTATTATCATTATTATTATTATTATTAACTGAGCATTGGGCTCAGAGGCCATCATGCCCAGACAACATTTCCAGACAGTAGGTGAGGGAGCGCAGGGTGGAGCACTGGGGAAGGGAAAGTGTTTTTCCAGCTGCTGGACCTGAGTTCAAGTCTCCACCCAGCCTCAAGAGTTGAGACGTGCATCATGGGGATGAAAAACTATTACACTCAATGTGATTAATAATTTATTTTTAAAAAAGGAGAAGACTAGTGATTTTTCATTTTATGCATTTACCACACAGTGGAAAATCCTGTGGTGTCACCGCTTTAATAAATGAATAAATTTGTGGATGTGCTGCTGGGAAACAGTCCTGATACATCAGCTTTAAATTCCTCCATGTTAACCAGCTGAACTTCAGCACACTGAGATGCTGGCAGAGTCCAAACGCTGTTACCCTGGCAGTCATTCTGAGCAATGCTTTCTCGCTCCTCTGTTTTCTGGAAAAGTCTGCATCACGTGGTGTATTGATGTTATTTTGTTTTATGAGGCGAAATCCCAGCGGGCTTTGAGGAATTTCGTAACTGTATTGTGATACTTCAGCTTCCCGTGGGAGGACGTTTGAGTTTCTCTTCACAGCGGGGTCAGAGGTCAAGGTCAGCCACGGCGCAGCGACTTTGGAGATTATTTTTCATCTTGCTCAAGGACACTTCAGCAGTGTGGACACTCGCTGCAAGGGCGTTTTGGAAGCAGATCAGCTGCACCGTACTTGGGAAGCAGGGCTTGTAAACTCATTGAATAATCCCTGAGATTAATATTTTATAAGTTTACTAAATTCCCCAGATTGTAGCAATCACAAGACACAACCTGAAACCCTGTTGCAAATACATTTGAGGCTGAATTTGTGGACTCGGTCATTGTTTAAATAAGGAATCTACACCCAAATAAGCTTTTTTTTTTTTTTTAAATTAAAGGAACATGCATGCCTTGTAGGGGTGTAAAACTGAACTGGAAAAAAAAAATCAATACAGTGCAAAAGCGAACCGATCAATACACAATACACCCTACAAAGTGCAGTGCTACACACACACCTACTGTATGAGAGCCATGTAACCACACACTGAGCTGATCAATGAATGCGTATACCTAAATTATTTTTGTTTGTTTTAAATAGTCTAAGTAGACTTTTGCCTTTGAAGGAATATTTTCTGATTTCATATTGTTATCCCAAATCTCTAATTCTTGCAAATTAGACAAAAATATGGAGAACAATGGGAATAGTAGTGTTTTTTTTTTCTCCCTGATGTACAAAACAAACCGTAATCGCGACATAAAAAATGCAATACAAACCCAACCATGAGCCGTCACACCCCTAATGCCTTGTACTCCTATTCTGCTTTCCTGTACGCCTAAAATAACTCAAATGCCATTGTAATGCCTCATTTATGATGAGCTGGAGAGCCTTTTTATTGGTCCTGAGCACGTTGCCAACACAGCCAGGCTTTAACGTCCACTGGAACCAACCTACATTATACATACACACGACCGAGGTGCTGTAAAGGACTTCGGATAAAACTCAATCAAACGGCATGGGATCAATGCTGTAGGAGTGGGAGTGTGAGTGGCTGGGTGTGTGTAATGTTGGTTAAGGAGGTGTTGTACCTGCTTCAACCACAAGGTGGCACTCACTGCTCATTTTTCTAAGTCATTTACATTCACTCTGTCTCTTCCCTCCCGCTCTCTCTCTCTCTCTCTCTCTCTCTCTCTCTCTCTCTCTCTCTCTCTCTCTCTCTCTCTCTCTCTTTTCTCATTACCAGGTAATGTCATGATGATAAATGTCGCTGATCAGGTGAATGGAGACAGCAGTTTAAATCGGGTAAAGATTTTTAAATATTAATTTGCATTTGAAGTCAGAGTAATTTCATAATAACAGAAGCAAAAAAGCAGCAAGAAGACATTTTTGGCCGTCTTTTCCTTAACAAGCATGTCAGAGTCGGTATAAAAACGTCACAGCACGGTTTCCTCTCCTCTCCCCCCGTCAGAACGAGGACAGCAAAGAGCAAGTGGCCATCTGCCTGCAGCGCGACTCCCTGGACAGGATGACAGGAAGTGAGTGGTCAGACTTGCACCACAGCCCCAGTACAAACTCCATTTCCCACAATGCAGAATTCCAGGAAGTCACATTTCCAACTGCCTACATCACCTCATCAGGTACCCTCATCCACAGCCGGGGCCGCTGCAGGCTGTTTGTTGCCTGGAAACATTTGCATGGTGAATTTTTCTGTTTTTGCAAACCCCCGGGAGCAGGTTGGGCTTCTCACTGACGCAGCTCTCTGATGTGCATAGCTGATGGTACACTGTGCTGTTTATTGATCATTTCATTATTGATCCATCTCATCATTTTTTTGTGTGATCAGCCTGTTAGCGAGGAAACGAGGTATTGAGGTATATCGAATCATCACATGTGATCTGCATTCAGTGGCATCAGGTGATCAGCAGTTTTGGAGGCTTTAGGGCGTAATAATTTATCATGTCACATTAATCTGGCTTGATACAGTCTCTCCTTACCTTTCATTATTATTTTTAACATTACTGACCTGACCTGCAGCACAACACCTATTTTTCAGCTGTCCTTTGTTTTATTGTCCTCCCCAAATGAGTTTAGACCTTATCTGTGTGCTGCAACCCTGCAAAAAAAAATCTCTTCCATCTCAACAAATCATTCACGTTCAGTGTTAAAATCTTCTTCTTCTTTATACAAGGTAAAAAAAAAAAAAAAAAAAAAAAAAAAAAAAGATCCACCAGTGTGATGGAGATAATCCCACTTGTTTCCAATGCAGTTTCACCGGTTTCATGGGTTTTTCTTGGAATAAGTATAAATCTGTTGAAATAAGCCAGAATAAGGCAGATCAGCCTTCAAGAAAATTCTCTTCACAAGTTGATGAGCCTTGGAAACAGGTGGGATTATCTATTTTTTTACCCACAGCATATAGCAGCGTATCCAATGATGAAATTATGCCATTAGAACTGCAATCGATGGTTATTTTCATTGTCAGTGAACCTATCTGTTATTTTTTTTCAAACAAGTTAATGATCCTTTAGTCTGTAAAGTGTCAAAAATAATAATGAGAGATGCTCACAGGAATCCAGCAGAGCCCAAAGTGATTTCTTCAAATTGCTTCTTTATTCTGACCGGCAGCTAATAAACCCCAAAGCATTTATTTTATATGATAAACTGAGAAAAAGGGCACATTATATTATCTTCGTGATCCTAGTGCAGCAGCAATTAACCAGTGTTTATATTTACTCGTTCAACGAACAAAAAAAAATCAGTTATCAAAATTATAATCCCTTAATTTTCTGTGAAACGACTAAGAGATTGATCGACTTGTTTTTATTTATATATTTTTTTTATCCTTTATTTTACCAGGAAGGTCCCATTAAGACACAATGTCTCTTCTTCCAGGGAGTCCTGGTCAACAGTTGTTCTAGCAGTTCTCTGTTTCTGTGTTCACTCTCACTGACGTTTGACCTCCGGCCTCCCACAGGCTCCGCCCGGCTCATCAACCACCGCCTCCACCCGTCCATATCCAGCTGCGGGATGGAGGAGGTGGGCCACCGGCCGGCCCGGCCCGACGCCATGGAGCTGTCGGGCCTGGAGGCGCACCAGAGGAGCGAGGCGCTGGAGCAGCAGGAGCAGATGAAGATCCTGGAGTGGGAGAACAGGCTGAAGGTGCTGGAGTGGGAGCAGGAGCTGCTGAGGGAGAAGAGGAGGGCGGCGCGGCAGAAGGAGAAGGCCTTCCGCATGAAGAAGAGGTACTACAAGGCCAAGCTGAAGAGGATGGGCGAGGACGTGGCGCCGTCCTCGTCGAGCAGCGGCGACGAGGAGGAGAAGTCGCCCGAACAAATGGGATGAACTGACTGAGCAGCTTTTATTTTTGTTATCGCTCGTTTACGTTTTTTCCTATATTCTTTTGTCTATATACCATGGAACTATTACTATTTTTATACATCGTTTTTTGTACTTGAAAGCAGAAGAAGGATTCTTTGTTGCCTCATATCAGCTAATGGACTGAGATTTATTGATTTTTTCTTCTTTTTTTTTTTTTTTGCCTTTTTCTTACACACAAAGTGGGTGAATTTGTTTTCTTTAACATGACGTGTTAAGCATTTGTAACAGTGTTTTTTTCTTTCAAGGTAGAAAGACGTGAACCAGCATTTAAATCATGTAAGAGTGAAACTCCACTGAAGCCGACGCCGATGAAATGAAATTGCGGAGGCAGCACGAAAACGAAGCGCAGGCCATTCCGACGTGTCATCTGATCAGCGCACACGTAGAAAAAGCTAATGACATTCCTAAATGTACAATCTCTCTGTCTACAGATATTTACTTTTCTACTTACTGTTTTTACATATGTTAGCCTGAGTTAAGAAAAAAATAAATCTGTATATATGACTTTTTCTTTCTGCTTTAAGCATCGGCCTTGTTGTGCATTCAGCACCAGGTTCACTGCAAAAATCCCTCTTAACAAGCAAATTAGTCTCATAATCTGCATTAAAATCTTTTTTCTTAAATAAATGGATAAAATATGCCGGTGGGATGAGATAATCCCACTTGTTTCCGATGCTAATCAACTTGTTTTTAGAATTTTCTTGAATCAAGTGTCATTTTCTTGATCCTAGTGGGCTGATCTGCCTTATTTTGCCTTGTTTTAACAGATTTATAACAGCTCCAGTTTGCGTCACTTGTTTTTAGAAAATCAGAAGGTTTTAACAGTGAATCTAAGGCTAAATGACTTGGTAAGAGGGAGATTTTTCACAGTTGGGCCTTTTTTTTTAAAATATATCCACTAAAAGTGGGTGCAGCAGTATCGTGCAGATATCTTGCATTTCACCTTGCCATTTTTTTTATTTATTATTTGCAGTAACTGATCACTGAAGTTGTATTACACACGTCTCTGTGACCAAATCAAACTATTAAAACTGAATAGTTGAACCTCTGAAATGACTGGAGTCTTAAAAGGAGTGCTGAATCATTTTTAGGGAATGGGGGAAAAAAAACCCGATTCACTTAACCCTATAAAGCCATTTGTATCATATATGATACACATTTTCAATTCTGTTTTTCATTTTCAGTTTAATCAATACTTGACCAAAATACTGTTGTATACCTTTGAACACTTCCCCTGTTCACCCTGGACCATACCATTGGCACTTCAAGTACATATCATATATCATACACCAGAAAGGTCGTGTAATAACATATTTTTTGAAATTTTTTATATATTTTGTTATAGGACTAAATAAAGGGTTCAATTTAAAAAAATAGGAATTTTCTGCCAATTCTTTCATAGTTCAGGCTTTATAGGGTTAAGCACTTGCGATTCTTTTTAATGATTTTAATCTTTTTTTATTATTATTATTTTTGCTGAATTGATTTAAAGTAAATGCCATGCTCGTGTGCCTTGGAGAGAAAAAACTCCACCAGGTGATTTCACTGATTGCTGATTGGTGATTCCTCCTCTCTGCGTGAAGGTGATCAGTGAACTCTCCTGGTGGAGTTTTTAGGAAAGAAAACCTGCAGACTCTCGGCTCTGCGTGGCACGTGGATGCCTAAACCTGTGCTAGGTTGTCAGCAAGGGACCAAAATATCGCTCCAAAGTTTGGCTAAACTTAACCGAGGGAACCACTGGCATTTTCAGCGGGGTCTCTTGACCTCTGACCTCCAGATGTGTGAATGAAAATGGGTTCTCTGGGCAGCCACGGCTCTCCCCCTTGCAGACACGCCCACCTTCTGCTAATCCCATGCAGTTTGGGCCCCAAAGCCTGCAGTCCACATGTGCTCTTGTGGCCTGTTGTAAAATGGTGTGTTTGTGCAGACTGGGGCCTAAACAGTCTTGGAGCTGCATCAGTTGGCTTTGACTGGAAAGCTGAGACTCTTGTGGATTCAATGAGCCACATTTGATTCCTGTGTGATGATGTTGGCCCCCATAGCAGCCATTTCACTGCAGGCAGAGCATTTTTTCAAACTTGTTAAGATAATCGCAGCTTGATGAAACTTTACATGCACAAGCTAGAGGATAATTCAACAAACAAAAATCACAATAAATCAGAATCGAATGGAAATATGTATCGAATCGGCACCCAAGTATATAGTATCGAATGGGGAGATTAGTGTATCGTCCCTAATCGTTTTTGCGTCTGCGAGGTAACTCTGAGGAGAGCCGGGGTTTCTGCAGGGCCTGATCGTCTGTCTCAGCTGACAATCTGGAAGTCTGGCACCTCGGGATGTGACAGGAGAGCTGGAGAGTAAAAAACAAGTCACACACACACACACACACACACACACACAGTCACACAACCTCTCAGAAAAATCTGTCTCTCTGTCAGGATGCTTTTCTCTTTTTGTTTTGTTTTTGTTTTGGTTTCTCACCTGAAAATGTCCGTTCTCATGAATAATAAAAAACAAACCTCTGTCATTCTCACACACACACACACACACACACACTCAAACACACACACACAGAAATACAAATCCAAACAGACACAGCCTCATAGGAATAAGTCTTTTTTTTTTTTTTTAATGTCCAACATTTCTCTTGTTTCCGCGGTAACAGGGGAACAGCTGTCTCCATGCCGGCGTCCCCTTGCCGACGGCGGGATAGAAGGCATCCCATAATGAACACACAAACTAACAAAGACAGTCTCCCATCTCCCACTCCATCATCTCCTTCTCACTCAGCTTCTCTCCCTCTGTCACTTTTCCCTTCGTTCTCTCTCCTGTCAGAGCCGATCGCAGCGTCTCAGCCTCACTTCAGCCGTTTGCTCTCCTCTCACTTCCCCCGGATCCTGATGGACTCAACCTGACTGAACTAACTTGTTTGTTTTTTTTTCCCTTTTGGGAGGGCGTTTTGCAGCAGAGTTTACAAACCAGTTTAAAAAAAAAAAAAATCAGATCTTTGTGCTTGTAAGTCCAGCTTTGGATCTGTAGAAGTGGACGAGGAGAGTAAGCGTGTGATTTGAGGCATAACGGCACTGTTTACACCTGGGGTTTCAATTCAAATATGGATTAATTTAGATTATACTGCGATTCAGTCTGCACAGATTGGGCTCCGAAGTAGATCTACACACTAAATGCACCCAAATAGGATTTAAATCACATATTTTTTTCAGATTTCTCCACATTAGTTGAGTTAGGAGAAACGGTTAAGTCACCTTTTGGGCTGAGTTTTAATTTAATCTGCATCTGATTTTAATTCCAGGTGCAAACAGAGCCATTTTTCACATTCTCTTTCCCTTGTTCTCTTGTCCTCCAGTGAATTTTTTGCAGTGGGAGAGTCAGGTCATACGAAACATTACATGTGGAGAAAAAAAAAAAAAAAAAAAAAGCAACATTTGGACAAATAATTCACACGCTCACTTAAACAACAGCCTCTCTTACACAAAATGCCTAAAAACAAAACAAAAAAAAAAAAATCAACAAGTAATCAATAAAACCTTGATAAATTATCAATAAATAAAATAAATCTCATGTCTGTACAAGTTAAAGGTACTGCAGTAAACAAACTCAAACTGACCAGTGACAAAAATAACTGGAGCAGCAGGATGAAAGAGGGGTTTCGTGAGGGAATGTAGGATTTTTTTTTTTTTTTTTTTAATGTTTTTGTTTTTTTAAAATAGGTGTACTACCCCTTTAAGGGCCGAGTGGGTTGGTTCCCCTGCAGGAGTTTTTGTTGTTGTTTTTTTTAATTATTTTTTTATTTTTTTTGGCAATAATACTGTCACAAATAGGTGCACTTGTCACAACCCAAGGACATGGACATGACAACAGCGGTCAAAGGAGATGTTTGCTCAAGGTGTGTGAGATGTGTGTGTCTTTTTTTGTTTATCCTCCATCTGCATTTCTATCCATTTTTCTCCTCCTCTTCCCGCTGATGACTAACAGCCATCCTTTCTTTTCACACACAATGGTTTCTGACCCATTTTTTTCCCCCCTCTCTTCCACAAACTGCCTACAATTTATCCCAATGCTCAGTGTGCTCTGTTTTATTCTATAAAATAGCTCCGTGCTCTTGTTTATTTTGAATTATTCCTCTCTGTGTCACTTCAAAAAAACACCTTTACAAGTCCTTCAGGCTCAGGTTCAGTGTTGAAATCTCGTTTTTCGCCAAAGACGTTAAAAACACCTGTCACTTTCGCTTGTTTAAGCAGTTTAAATAGGTTATAAATGAGTATTAATATGCGGAAAACCAGGCAGAATAAGGCAGATCTGCCCAGTAGGATCTAGAAAATGACACTTGGTTCGAGAAAATTCTGCAGACAAGTTGATTACCCCTGGAAACAAGTGGCCTTATCTCATCGCACTGGGCAGATTTTTTTCCATTTATTTAAGAAAAACAAGATTTTAGCGCCCAGCGTGAGCCTGAATGACCTGTAAAGATGGAGATTTTGTTTTTGTGTGTGTGTGTGTGTGTGTGTGTGTGTTTTTCTCTCAGGGTGTACACGCTGGCATTCTCATGAGTTTGACCGTCCAATTTTTCCTCTCCTGCAGGATACACTGGCAAACGCTCCGCGGCAACACAGATGGGCTGTTTTGCCAACAGTTTTTATGACCCGCCGTATTTTTTTCATTACACTTGCCCCCCTCCACCCCGTCCTTAAAAAGCAAGTTATGTTATCTGCAAATCCTCATTTCTGCCAAAGGCGATGTTTCCCGTCTCGGTTGCCTCCAAACGCCCGTGTGCTGTCACCTCGAGGCCCCCTCGCGGCGCTCCGAGGGGCCCGCGGAGGCATCAGCTGCTCCAAACCTGCGTCTTAAACCACTTAGAGCCTTTTAGCGCCGACACAGCTGACCTCTCTTCTCCGGAGAGAGCGGCGCAGCGCTGGTGATGTTACTCCGGATTCACACAGGTGCAAAAAAGAGATGATTTAACTCTTTGTGGCACAGATCCGGTCTAAATAATCCTTTGCACAAGCAAGAAGCCACATGCTGCGATGTCAATATTTTTGTTTTATTGTCTAAATCCATTACTAGAGTAGGAAAGTGCGCTCATCTCACTGGTCTTTGCTCCTTGCCATGTTTTGCAACTCAATTTTAAATCATTTTCCATCACCTCCTGGATTGTATATTGTAAACAGGGATGGCCTGCTCTCATTATCGGCTGCTACTCTGCTGATATGTCGACCAATTTAGCTGATTATAAAATTTGCACTTTTTAAAAAGGAGCATGTCACTTAATAAAAACGTACAATTAGCAACAGGGTAAAAGTGAGGCCTTGCTGAAGAGCTTTACCCACTTTGCACATGCATTTGCACTATGATTTTTACAAAACTGCATGTCAGTGTTATGGGCCATTATGGTTGGCAGGATATTAGATATCAGATATTGGTACATGCCTCAAAAAAACATATTGGTTCATTGCAAATTGTAATGCAAGAACAATAACTCCTGATGTGCCTCATGGTGATTTTTTTATCGCAGCGTTTTTTTTTTGCTCCAGATATGCGCACAGTCTCTGATTGGACTACAAAACAGGACTACAAATCTTAAAACGTTACACTTTACAACCATCGAAAAAACATTTATCACACAGGCTGATCCAGGAGCGATTTTTTTTTTTTTTTTTTTACAAAAGCAGGCCTGAGCTCTGGCAGATTTTCACATCGGACTTCAGTTTGGAGACGGCGGGCTGACCGGCGATGACGTAGCCTCTCCTACTCTGTAAGAGCTCATGTTGGGTCAGTTTGGTTGTTTTCCAGTCTGCTGGAAAAGACAGGACTGTGTTGCTCTGAAACCAGCGCCGCTCTGCTGTGATATTTCTAATACTGAAAGGATATATTTGATTTTATTCCCCTGCAGCTTTGCCGGGGCATCACAAGCGGACTTTCCGGCATGGGATTCATGTGATACCGAAATGAACCGATGCACCGAGGCAGACGACCCACTGCATATGAAGGTCTGCTTTGAGGCTTCCACACAAATGTCTGAGCACACCGAGCAGCGCGCCTCTCTGAAGTGACTCATCCTGACTGCTTTCTGATCCTCTCGCCTCCTACACGCCGAGTCAAAATCCACTTGCATGTGCAGCCAAATAAGATGCCCAACACGGCGGGTCATGCTGTGGCACAGATCTAAGGGCCTCATTTATAAAAACGACGTTTCAGCTTTAGTGTGGAGCTTCCATGGCACGATCATTAAAAAAAAAAAAAAAAAAAAGATTGAAACAAACAAACAAACATATGAAAAGTCTATCCGTAGCATTCATACCCTGGTTAACAACAGCGATTCATTGTAGTTTTTCCATCCATCACAGGAAAGTGGAGAATCAGTCAGTGTACGCTACAGATTTTCAACGATTGAACCTTTGGCTTGGGCTTGGCTGTAAATACAAAATCTGTGCACAAGAAGCTTTTATAAATGAGTCTCCTGGATGCTGCCGGAGAGGTTAGGCTGGTTCCGGTGGTGTCTCTTGAGGCAGGTTGAGTCATGATGCAGCAAAAGTGCAAAATACCTTGAGTCATTTCAACGGCTGCAGCGGTTGAGCGATAACGCGCCCTCGCGTAGAGAGGCGGACGGGTATCTAACTTCACCTGCAGGTCTCCAGATTTGCAAGAACACTAAAGATACGGACTGGAAATATCAATAAAGTGATATGGTCTGGTTCAGACAGCACCGGGCACAAAGATACACAGATAGATGACAAGGTCACATTCATATACAGTGGAACTTGGATCACAAAACAGCACAATCTCCTGCAATAGCGGACACATTGACACTCATGACCGAGCTTTGATATTCGAGCCACCCACTTTCAACCCTCGGCCGCTGCGTTAGCTTAACGTTGGCGATCCCTGTCTGCACAATCATTTCGTTCCATCTAATCTCTTCTCTTCGACCCCCCCCCCCCCCTTCCTGTATTTACAATCACTTCCTGCCACTTCCTGTAGACATTTCCCTCCAACCACATCTCATGGTTTCTATAATCTCATCCAGTACTATTGCCGGACCCCTGTTGCTAAGCTCTATACACAAAGTTGAGAGGTGTGAGGAAAGATTTCAGAGGAAAAAAACGGTTTTTGTGGAGAAATATTGGGGTTGTTGTTGTTGTTGTTTTTTTTTTTTTCTAAATCTTCTGTAGGGAAAAATCTCTCCCTCAGCAACGATTCCACTCACACAGACCTCGCGCACAACCTCACATGGACACAATCATCAAAAAAAAAAATCAAACAAAAAAACAAAAAACAAACAAAAAAAAAACAGCACAAGAGACTTCTTTTCTTAATCTCCAATGAAAAAAGATACAAAATGTATAAAAATGTTATTTACAGTCTTTTTTTATTTTCTTTTTCATCTTCGTTTTTTTTTTTTTTTTTTTTCCCCGTATGGATGGATCTTTTCCGGATCAGGCTGATTTTTTTTGTGTTTGTGTTGAAATCTGAGGAGTTTGTGTTCATCCTTGATGGGTTTTAGGTAGTACTTGTGGTCGACTCAGCAACTGTCCAAGTCCGAAGAACCGGCGCGGATTTTTGTGAGCAGCGGGACCGGAAAAACTCAATTTGTACAATCTACCCACTAGAATCCTCTTCCCACGTCTCCGTCTCCTGCGGCCCGGTTTTGTCTCTAGTCCTCCGGTGTCCCGGGGTGCACCAGTGGTTCAGGGTCCTCCGTAACCTTTGACCTTGTCCCTGGCCACCCGAGCACAGGCCCAATGCATTATGGGAGGCTGTCATCAAGACTGTCCTTCGCTTCTGTTGGCTCTGTGCAGAAAGGCGGGAGAAAACGGAAAAAGTAAAGTCATCAGTTTTACGTTTATAAAGCAAACTGTAATTTATTGTCAATGCACTGGAGCACAATAAGTAAAGGATCGGGACTCTGATCGCCCTGTCGGGGTTTATTTTGTGATGAAAAACACCTGCCTGTACTTTATCCTGCTCATTACACAGCTACTTATAAAAGCACACAATAGTTTGATACAGAATATTTATTTTAATATTGTTTTATGAGCACCGAAGACTCTGCTAACACAAATAGTCCATAGATTCTGTTTACATCCATAGTTAGATGCATTAATAACATTTCAGCTCAGTTAGCCCATTTAATGTTATAGTCTACTTTATGTTACCATATTACAGATTTTTTTTTCATGTCACTTTAGATCTGATTTGGCAGCCATGACGTGATTTTTTGACTCCAGCGGTTGTTGTTAGCTTCCTTTATTAATGGTAGTAAATGGATCAAACTTTCTGTGCAAAGTGATATATCAAGCCTGCTTGAGGTAACCATCTACAGCAACAGTTAGATATGCATAATGATGTCATTATTCAGAAATATTGGACTGCAGAAAAGTTTTATTGACCAGTCAGGGTTGAGTATTTAGCATTGGAATAATGCAACAGCACGGAAAACAAAAACAGGAAACAGAAATGAGCAAGGAGGAGGACAGAATAAGAGGAGCAGAAAAGTGAGTAAAAGAAATTGTAAAATAATAAGAGGCAAACACTGAGGCAAAAAAATAGTCATGGGAGACGTCTTCACAGAAAGAGACTTACTCGGAGTCGGGGGAGACCTCAGATATGCTGTGGGATGTGGCGGAGTGGGGTGGGGAGGGTGAGGGTCCGTGGGCGGAGCCATTAGGCCCCGGGTTAGAGGCAGCGGGGGGAGGAGTCAGGACGGAGGAACTGAATGACGCCAAGATGGAGGAGAGAATATCCAGGTGCTCGCTGGACGGTTGACGGCTCAGAGGGTTTGGATTTGAACCTGCGGCACTTTGACCGGGGTACCTACATGGAGGCGCGGAGTCCAGCCGTCCTCTGACGCGGGCCGACGGGGGGAGCTCCTGCTGGGGCTCCTCGGAGATGGGGGGAGGTGGAGAGGAGGGGGGCGGCTGGTCGGGGTGCGAGGGCTGGCGGGGCGGCAGCGTGCGCAGCCACTCCCTGCAGGGCTGCGGCTGGGACGCCACCCCGTTGGTCTCCAGCTGCTCTCTGGACCTGCTACTGATCAGCGCCCCGCCGAGGTGCTCCCGCGAGGAGGCCTGCCGTCGGGTCAGCGTGTTCAGCTGGGATCTCGACCCCCCGAGGTAGCCCTCCACCCCCGCTCCGACAACGCCCCCGTTCCCGCTCAAGTCCTCCCGAGAGGTGTGCACGCTGCCAGGGTGGTAATGGTGGTCCAGTCTGTCCCTGGAACCCGTCAAGTTCTCCCTGGATGATGAGACGCGTTGATGATCCACCCCCAAGGCCCCCAGCCCCACACCCTGCCCCAGCCCCAGCTCCCTCCTCCTGGGTAAGAGATCCAGGTTGTCCCTGGAGCCCCGGGAGTCCAGCCGGTCCCTCGAACCCCCGACCGTTTGCCTCCCCAGCGGATCCCTGGACAGCTGCCTCCGGGCCAGAGAGTCCAGGTGCTCCCGCGAGGAGTAACGGGAGGCCGGCTGCGACAGGGAGCCTGTGCCGGCACCGACGGCCCCCGTGGCGGAGTACATGCGACCGTAAGAGGCTGCAGGGACGCCCCGGTGGCCCAGAGTAGAGGTTCGGTACCAGTTGAGCTCACTGGGGACCCGACCCATGGTGGAGAGGCCCTGGAGGGCCGGGGGACAGCCGATCCGATTCTTCAGGATACCTGAGAGGAGACGGTGAGACAGTGAGAGGAAAGCATGGAGAGAAAAGAGGGAGAAAGAGATTAAAGGGGGATGTAGGAAGGGTGAGGGAGGAAGAAGATGATGAAGAGAGAAGAATACACTGCAAAAACTCAAAATCTTACCAAGATTATTTGTTTTATTTCAAGTCAAAAATGGCTTATTCCTAGTCAAAATATCTCATTACACTTAAAATAAGACATGATCACCTCAAAAGTAACTTGTTTTAGACAACTGTCTCTTGTTTCAAGTGAAAATTTGCTTGTTTCATTGGCAAAATTTGTTTCTTGTTTCTAGCTATTTTTTTACTTATTTCAAGTGAATTTTCACTTCTTCCACTGGCAAATTTTGCCAATGAAACAAGCAAATTTTCACTTGTTTCAAGTGAATTTTCACCTGAAACAAGTGAAAATTGTCTAAAAACAAGTTACTTCTGAGGTGATCATGTCTTATTTTAAGTGTAATGAGATATTTTGACTAGAAATAAGACATTTTTGACTTGAAATAAGACAAATAATCTTGGTAAGATTTTGCATTTTTGCAGTGTAAAGAGAAGGGAGGGAATGACAGCGGTTGTAACAGTAAAGAGGACTAATAGGATGGTTGGAGGAATGATTTTGTTTTGTTTGGACATTGGTAATGACATTTCTTTGTTCTCTTAACATTTCTTTCACTAAATCAAAATTCCAGCCCGGCTCTGAATAATCTGACTATCCCGAGGGCCAAGGACTTCAAAACCAATTTTTGTAACTCAAGTGCATGCATATGTGTTTTTGTGTGCGTGTTTATGCATGCATTCCCAAAATGTCACCCTTGCTTTCAGGCTGTATGACTGATTTCTAACTTCGCCTGCATTTCTTACTCACTCACTGTCATATTCTGCGAGTGTGTGTGTGTGTGTGTGTGTTTGTGTGTGTGTGTTTGTGTGTGCACATGCCCATTTTATATGTATGCATTCTGAAAAGTGTCACCCATGCTTTTAGGGCTTGATTTAGACCTTGACTTAGACGCCGTGTAGTGTCGCTTAAGTTGTTTTTTATATGCACACACGCCGCTATGCTGATTCCACGTTTGCCACTCCTGCACGATGTGCACTTGAGGTGACACAAATGTAAATGAAGGCATGTCCACCTTCACATTCTCATATTTTGGCTGTGACTTAAGTCCACTGGGATGTGCCTTTCTTTGCACACACCAAACCTTGCAAAACAAAACATCCAACCCCCCCAAAAAAATCATTGTTAACACTAATAAATAATTTTGAATAATATAGTAATATTCAATGAAAGCACAATGCAAGCGGTGCTAATTATAAATGTAGAACAGTGTGTTTTTAAGTGTTAAAAATGTAATTTTTTCATGTCCCCCCCCAACAATTACTCTCTGAAATGTTGCTGTTTATTGTCCCCCCCAATAATGAAATGGGAATTTCGCCCCTGGTCTACATCCTAATAGCTGGCAAAGACAAACAGGATATGGATGATTGAGTCACAAAAACTAGAAGGAAAACGACTCCGCAGATGGTCTGAATAATTGGAATGGTAACTAAACAAAACGCCATTTATACTTTATGAACTCATTTCAATCATTCAATCATTAAAGACGATCATTTCATAGTGTTTGCACATTGATTAGGCCTTGATTATGGAGCTGCGCCGTCTCTTGAATGACGAGTCAGCCGACATCTCGTCCTTGTTCCTCCAGACACACGACCAAGGACAGACTCTCATCAGTTTGTCCCTCACTACGTCAGAGGTCTTAGGGTCCCTTTTCCCCGTAGACAGCATGCATGTGCCCATTATATCACTCAGCACACAGCGACAGATTTAAAGCCACAGGCGAAGACAGCACTCCACAAACACTTCAATCGATCGTGATGCTGAAGTAGCTCTGACGAGTGTTTCTGCAAAATTTCAGCGTAATGAGTCCTGCAACTGAAAACTAACTTGATAATTCAATAATATCACTTCCAGTTGTTCAGTAGAAAGGTATGATATTTTGATTTTTTTTTTTTTTTTGCAATTTTGACACAATTCTTCTCTCTAAACCGATGATGTCAAGAAAATTTTAATCAAAATAGGCGTATAAAATCAGCCACAGTAATGTGATTTAAAAATTTTAGAGTGTTGTTTGACATCAAGGACATCAAAGGCACACTGAACATTTATTTTGATTATGTGCCTTTGCATACATGACCCATATGTATTGATACATCAAAAAATCCTGATCATTATCCTGGTACTGATTTCACCCTGCCGTAGAGAGCCGCTGTTTTATATTTCATAATAAAAAAATCTTTTCCACGGTTTCTTGTAGGTGAAAATGTGAAACAGCAAACGATGTATTTCATCATGTTATCAGCGTCTTGCGTGTTATCTTCCTAAAATTCAGTGTAAGGTGACTGAGGTGTTGAGAGGCGGCGGTTCGGCGGAGAGGCACGAGAAGCAGGGGTGTGTGGCGTGATGCTCCCCGGTGCTGCACCGGAATGACAAACAAGCCGAGGTTTTTAAATAAACCTGTGAGCGAGCAAAGGCACATCCAAAACCCGCTGTGTGCACATCCAACAGCTCACGTCTGAATCTCAAACAGCACCCGAACCTCGTAAAACCCATGCAACTCCACACAAACCGGATGAAGCCTTTAGGTCGTGTTTGTGCCGTCTAACTCTCCGCTTGTCTTACTCTATCTGTCTATTGGTTATGTGCTTGTCTAAGTTAGAAGTGTCTAGATATGTGTCTGTGATGCCCCCTTGTTGTTTGTTCTTTTGCGTCCCTCTCTTACCCTTGCGGTGCCTGTTTGGCTGGGTGAGGCTGTTCTCGTCGCCACTAGTCAGCGCTGCGTCCGGCTGGTTGTTGTTGGCGGCGTCCTTGGTGTAATCCGCCCCCAGGGGACGCTCTGAGCCCCACTTCTGCAGGGTGTGAGCCTCGCACTCCTCCAAGGCCGGCCAATAGGACAGCAGGTCATTGCCGTCCAGGTCTGTCACACGCAAAAAAAAAAGGGAAACACCACTTCTGCTTACTAATGAAAAAAATGCACTTTATGCATCATTTGATAAGTGAAAACTTGTGAGATGACACTTTTTTTTCTTCTATTGTTTAAATTGTTCATATAGTATTTTTCTACATTCCTTGTTTATAATGTTTATATTACTCTTTGGTACTTATTATCTGTATATACTGTTTATAGTGTAAATTATGCTTCATATCTTGCTATCCACTTTGCTGCAGTAATACGTGAAATTTCCCCACCGTGGGACTAATAAAGGAATATCTTATCTTATCTTTATTGGCCTTAATCTATAAGGTCAAATCTACTGTCTCTGAAAAAAACTGAAAAATGATCTAACACTGATCTCAAATCAGGCAAATGAGGACAAATAACATTGGATAATAAGGGAAAGGTTGGCATTTAAGTGCTGACTGCAAGATGAAATCCTCAAGATGAAGGCTAACGTGAAGGCTGATGGGGCTTTTCTTTCCTGTTTGAGCATCTTCTACAATCAAGGCCAATAAAAATGCTCTGACGCCTCAGATTAATATTTTAATGTCGTATTCAGCGTCACGTTCAGTTTTGTTGATCCTGACAGATGCGCAACATGTGTTTGTTAATAAACAGCAGGTGCCCGCATACAAAATGGCATATGTTCCTTATGAAACAGCGCCCATGGATAATGAACAGTGTTTTAAAGGCAGCGAGGCAAACTGGTGGAAAAGGTGTCAAACTTCTGCAAATCCCATGAACAGGCAGAATTTGTGTTTTCGACAAACACGCAGAACATGATTCACACAGCGGTTCTATCAGCTGGAGGGGAAAAACGATTAATTTGATCTTACTTAAGACGCTCGCTGTGATTGGAGCTCTTTTACTCTGACTTTTGATGATCATTTGAAAGAAAAGAAAAACAGTTAGCCAGTCATTCCCCAGAAATGCCGCGGTTCACCTCATAGCACCCTTGTTTTGCTATTTAGTGCCACCTTTAGGGAAAATCAGTGTATCCAGTGGTGAAGTGCATCAGCTCCTCAAATTTTGTCAAAATCCCACAAGTAGCGTCTGAAATACTGAGATATACTGATTAAAAAAAGAAACACAAACACAATCTCCCCTCAGGGTTGAATAAAGTATTTCTGATGGAGGCTGACCGGCCCAAATGAGCTGTATAATAATCACTTTAATTCTGAAAATCCGACAAGAAAGTGTTGAATTTGCCAAGTTTTGTCAAAATAAATAAATAAATACCATAACAAAGAAGCCGGATGCATCATCATTCCCAAAGTTTCAGCAGAAACTGTTCGGTGGTTCACGTCCCCTGGATTTCCTCATTTTGTGCAATAGTTTGGATAAAAGCCGGTTACGACTCTTCCCTCACTGCTGCTTGAGGAAAAAATTTAAATGTGTTGCCTACTTTTAATTTGCCTAAGAGGACAGTCACTGACTTTTTTGTGAAACAACAGCGATCCACCGATCCGTGCTTCAATCCATGAGTATCTGCCTCTGGGAACTACCTCCTCCGACTCTGTTTCTCCGACAAAGCGCCTGACACTCACATTCAGACTGACGGCTTCTGTGGCAGCAGATTGACACTACAGCCAAGAACATAAAGCAGTAGAAAAGATGTCGGGGGAAGCGCTGAGGCGAGTGGTATCGTCTTGCAAGTTTGTCAGACAAAGCAACTGTAACTAAGGAGAGGTGGAAGGGTTTTATTTTTTTTTTTTGGGCCATTTTGTTTTATTTTTTGATAGTGACAAGTGAGTGGAGAGATGCTAGAAAGGAAGCGGGGATGATATGCAGCAAAGGGCTCGAACCCGGGCCGGCGTCGTAAGGACACGGCCTTGATAAGTGCCACGTGGTACGTTTGACCAGGAGAGCCGCGGGTGGGGGGTGGGGGGGCAGCCCAGGAGGGGCGCGAGTTAACAGGCATGATGCAAACACTCAACTGGCTTCCGACCTTTTCATTTGATTTGCTGTGGGCCTTTTGGAAACCTAATTTTCCCTTCACTTTTCACTCGTATTTTAGTTGTGTTTTATTGCAGGCTGCATGGTTTTGCTCTTTTCAACCACCCGCCCTCTCGTTCAGCCGCACACACTAGAGTTCTCATCGGGCCTGAAAATTAAGACCCTACCAGCCCGAGGCCCTACCCTACCCTACTAATTAGCCGAACTTTAGGCCCGACAGCCCGAAAAAAAAGAAAGGGGAGGAAAAAAAAAAAAAAAGATCGCCAAATTCGCCATTATTTAGCAGCGCCGGTGGCTCAAATTCTAGTAGCAGTGAGAGAACGGACATAATAGGCTAGTTGGTGTTGGTGCCAGGTTTATTAATGATAGTCACTTCATGAATGGGGAGCACATGAGAGAGGGGGTGAGCGGAGGAGGCTCACATTTTGCTGACTGCTTTGCCAATGATTTTAAATGCTGTTTAGTTCACAGTTTTTAATAATAAAGGTTTGAAATGCAGCATCGGATCATCCCTTTATTGACAGCCAGCCGGTGAGTCAAGCAGGTAAGATTCCCTCGTCTTAGCCTCTCGGCGAGATCAAAATGTTCGCCTGATAGTTGGCGAAAGGCAGCTTCACGTTCAGGTTCACGTTCGAGACTGGAGGGGAAGGGGTGATTCCATGAGGCTGGGACAGTTCCCGAATCCCAGTACCGGGCGTCAGGTTCTGTCGACGGTCTTGGTCTCATGGTTTCACACTGACTCTGAACCTCAGTCGGAGCGTGTTGTTCCTCAGGTTAGGTTATTTTCCACTGCTGTTTAAATTGTTCATATTTCTATTTTTTTTTTTTATATTCCTTGTTTATAGTGTTTATATTGCTTACTGCTATTTATCATGTGTATACTGTATATTTCTTCTATATTTGCACATTGACCTACATCTATGCACATTTTATACACCTATGCACACGGTTTTTTGCACATTGCTTTTTGCACACTGGGTTGTACTTAGAGCTTATTCTTTATTTTTTATTTATTTAATCTGTAATCTGTGGATACTGCTGAAAAACTGCGAATTTCCTTCGGGATGAATAAAGTATCTATCTATCTATCTATCTATGTTGAGTTGTTCATAAAACATGCTAAGTTAGTAAAGTTACTGTAGTTCTGCACAAAATGGTTTAATTTAGCACTAAACTGTTATCCCCGTTCTTCTCTCTCTCTCTCTCCTTCTGCTTCATGCCTGCGTCATTTATATTTCGTCCTTCAACGGCGACAGTAAAACACAGAACCAGAACCCGAAGCCCGACCCTACCCGACCAATTCACATACATTTTAGGCCCGACCCTACCCGACATTTTTGGGTAGGGTCGGGTTCGGGCAGAATTTGAGAAGTCGAGCACACACTCCCTGAGAGCGGCCCACGGGCGAGGCGACGGAGCGGCTCCACCGGAGTGATCAGGCCGGGCTAATGAGGGACAGGAGGTCATCTTCAAAAAGTGAGGCTTTTCCGTCACACTCCCACATCTGCACACACTCCTGTGGCCCTTCATGGCGAGTGACCGATGAATTGATTAACTGTGCCGGCCATCTGGATCATGTCCTCTCCTCTCCAGCTCACGGCTCTGATCCACATTTTAATGTGAATGGGCTTCCTCTGATCCAGATGGCTCGCGGAGCTCAGAATTGATTACTCCTATTGATTTATAGACATGAGCGAGGCTGGCCTTTTCTCACGGCAAAACACTTCACTGGCACACAGAGCATGCTATATTCATGGCATTTATATCCCATCAATTTTGTAGTATATAAACCCATGCATTATGTATGACATCTTTTCATGCACACGAGAAGGAAGAGGATATTGATTAATGACTACTGGCACTGGCATTTTCTTTTTGCAGTGTGTGTGTGTGTGTGTGTGTGTGTGTGTGTGTGTGTGCACTTTCACCTGTGTCTTTTCATGCATGATGTATGTTTTTCTGAGAGTGGAGTGGCAGATCTAAGCTGAATTAAAGGGATGAATACTTCATTTTATACAAAAAACGATGACATTCCCATTCACCCCCTGCAATCTTTTATGTGTTACAGGTTTGATTCCTACAACAGCCCATGCACGTCTATCAACTGTTCAAGTGTCCATGAGCAAGGCACTGAAACCCATACCTGCCCATTCATGAAGAACTTTAAGTAGAAAAAAAAAACAAAACAAAAACAAAACAAATTTTAAAGGAATTCGCCCTAAAAATCGAGGGAGTGCTTGTGTCGCCTACCTTTGGTGCCGTTGTGGGCGGGCTCAGTGAGCAGACGCTCGCTGTGATTGGAGCGTTTGAAGCGCCGCTGGATGCGGCCGCGGAGACGGACGTTGTCCTCGCTCTCCGAGGACGGGATGGAGAGACTGCGTTCCTCCTCTAGGGAGAGGTCTGAGTCCGAGTCCGAGTCCTCACCTGGGAGGAGAGAGAGAGAGAGAGAGAGAGAGAGAGAGAGAGAATGATGGGTAAGGAAAGAAAGGAAGAAACTGAGGTGAACGATTTGTCTCTATGCCATTAAGCATCTGCACGGCCATGCATATGTGTGGTGTGTGTGTGTGTGTGTGTGTGTGTGTGTACCTCCATCTCTGTGGAACATGGCAACATCCAAGTCTGTAGCTCCTGTGTGACCGATGTTTTGTTCAAGAGTCTGGCGAGCCAAAAGATTTTCTCTAACAGGGAAAGAAAGAAAGAAAGAAAGGATTGAATACACACACACACACACACACACACACACACACACACACACACACGAGAATCAATGTAAACACGCACAGTCACACAGAAAAAGAATGCACACATGCACACTAGCACTCACACAAAGCCCACATAAAGAAAACACACACACACACACACACACACACACACACACACACACACACACATAGTCACTGAGCCATAAAGGCACCAGGAGCCGCTCTCAGAGTACATTAGTTTTGCTCCACATAAAGCAGCTCCAGTTCATTGTTGGATCCCATATTCCTCCTCTTCACCCTACTGACCCATAAAGGGACCTGACGTGCTTTTCATCACGGGGCGGGTCTCCCTCTTCATGCATAATCAGGAGCATTTTGACCTCTAATTAGATCACACACACACGGCTTTAATGAAACCTGGCAGGTACACACTCACACAGCCTGAGTGACGTTTGTAAAAACTTCTGTTGATACGTTACAGCATAAATCAGGGAAATGACCTCCCTCTTCCAACTGTGATCTAGAGATTTTCTTGCATTGTAAGCCTCTGGTTAGCTGGCAAAAGTCACGATGTAAGTGTGTAAGTGTGTGTGCACGAGTGTGTGTGTGTGTGTGTGTATGTGTATGCATACCTAGCAGAGCTGACAGAGGAAATTGTGGAGGTTCCTAATGTGATGCGGTGCAGCCCACTCTGCTCCAAAAGAGATGCGTTGTTGTAGGGGTTCTGAGCCTGCGGGTAAGGAAACACACACACACACACAAACACACAAAAGAGAGAGAGTGTAAGAGTTACATTAAAACAGAAAGAATCAGCGAGGGACACGCGGGAATTCGACGTGAGGCAGATCAATACGCTGAGCAACGGCAATTTAAGTCCAATACATTTCCATCATAAAACCACACTGATTTCTGACAACTTTAGCAGTGGATTATTAAAGGGCAGGACGCTTTTGTATTGATCCCCCTTTGGTAATGATTTCTGCACATGAAACACAATTAAGTGTATAATACAGCGCATCTGCAGCCCTGTTAGCGGAGGCGAAGGGGCTTTAGGCTTTATAGATGGCGATGTCCGTCGGGCTGCTCACTATTTAGGTCATGTGATCTGGGGCTTTCACCAATGATCAGGAGGCTGTTTAGTCGTTCGTGCAGTGAAACAGTGAATCACCAGCAGAGCTACTATAGTAATATAATCACCATCCATCCATGGCATTAAAAACATGCATTTACTATAACATCCCGTGCAGCTTGGAGAGAGACGTGTGCTTTCATCTGCCGAGCCTGTATTTACTTGACGGAGCAGATTTTCTACACGTGTCACCTGCCGAGGAGCTAAAGTCACACGCATTGTGTCAAGGCAGCAAGCCAAGCGGCAAGAAAGCAAAGCAAATAAAGCCAAGGTGGGTTTTAATTACAAGCACGCTTCACAGAAGGTTAGAGTTATGTGGCACGGTATGTCAATTATAATCCGGCTTCTCTGTTCTATATTGTGTTGACTGTCAAGTGAGTTTTTCCTGCTGCGAGTGTCTTCTCACGGTCACACACTTTAGCCCCGTTGCCAACAACACAATCAGGCCTCCAAACATGCACTGCAAAAAGTCAAAAACTTACCAAGATTATTTGTCTTATTTCAAGTAAAAATGTCTTATTTCTAGTCAAAATATCTCATTACACTTAAAATAAGACATGATCAGCTCAGAAATAACTTGTCTTTTTTCCTTTTGACACAAGTGTTGTTCACTTGTGTCAAAAGGAAAAATTTGCTTGTTCCATTGGCAAAATTTGTTTCCTGTTTCAAGCTAATTTAATTTTGTCTTGAAATAAGACAAATAATCTTGGTAAGATTTTGACGTTTTGCAGTGTGGCCACGTCCAGGAAAAAAAATGTTGGCATTTAACCTTTCTGCGAAACAAGGTACGTTTTGAAATGTCATGTTTTAAAGGTTCACGACGAAGAGTAAAGTGAGCAAAAAATGCACGATTAAAAGGATTTGCTTCTGCATTCTGAGGTTTGATTCAAGCAAGAGCCGTGTTCATCTTTAGCAATAACAATAAAAGTGAATGTTGACTGAAGTTCCCTGACTTTAACCATGACCTGTCCCTAACCTTAACCAAGTCTCATATTTAAAAAGAGCAGCAGCCTTAAACATGCAGTAATGCAGTAATGCACTTTATACAGTAATGCAATAGGCTGCTGCATAAATAACTTACATTATGGTATGAATCATATAGGAAAAGGGATAATAATAAAGAGTCATACATGAATACAGTCCAAATGGAGTAAAAATGGTGTGTGTGTGTGTGTGTGTGTGTGTGTGTGTGTGTGTGTAATAATATAGGGTAGGTAAAGGCATCATTTCCTGATGATTCAGTGATGGATAGGAAGTACTCTGGAGGAAATGGGGGCTAAAAGGGGAGAGCGAACTATGAACTAATATACACACGCATATACACACACACACGCATATACACACACACACACACATACACACACACACACACACAAACAAACAGACTAGATAGGAAATGCACTGGAAGGAATTGGGGATAAAAGGGGACAGGAACAAGGACGTGAACTTGGAACACACAGCATGTTCATGCACACACATGCGCACACACACACACACACACAAGCAAGTGCACACACGCACTCACACACAGTCAGGACAGTGTTTTTAAGGAAGGTGGCTGAAGAGAATGAGGTCAGGGTGCAGTGAGCTATGAACTAACACACACACACATGCACACACACACTCACAAGATACTAGATAGTGAGCGAAAGATGAAGGCAGGACAGGGTTATAGTGAACACACACACACACACACACACACACACACACACTTGAGAGCCTGTGCACAGTGCATTTGGAGGAAGTAGGCTAAAGAGCGAGGCCGAGCTGTACTGGTCGGTGCATTGTTTTATCTGGGTCAGCGACGCAGCCGGAGGGCCGAGCGAGAGGAGAGAGAGAGAGAGAGAGAGAGAGAGAGAGAGAGGGAAGGAGGGCAGAGGACAGCGCTGATGTGCTGTCGAGTAATGGACACAGGGAGGAAGAGCCCGTACAGAACAGACGGGAATAGAAAATCGAATACACCGAATAGAGAGTGGAGGAACCTTAAAATGCAAAAGGCAAACATTTCCTCCTTTACTCCAGCTGGAAAAGTGCAAATAATGCAGTTATGTCATGCAACCATGCAATTAACGTTACATTATTTTGTTTATCACCTTCCTCAGTGTTTTTTTTTTTTTTTTTGACAAATTAGAGTAGACTAGAATGATATGTGGTAAATTAAATAAGGGATCATGTGCATGTAAGCTCATTCAGCAGCTTTGTGTCGGGTCTTGATTCACTCTGTTCTGTGATAATGAGCAGCGTGCTTTACGTTACAGCTTATTACATGGCTAATTAACAAAAAACACACTCATTTGACAACGAGTATTGATTTAAAATTACTGCACCGCCCGCTATTGTGATAGATAAGCTGGTTTCCAACAATACTCCAGCAGGACCATCCGCTCCACGTGCTGCAGCTGAAATGCAACTTCAGCTCTGTGCAACTTTGTTTTGGACTTGTGCAGAAGAATTATCCAATCAAAATCAAGAACTGCTTTTGCATCAGCATTTGGATTGTTTTGCATGGGTTTGGTGACATAGCAATAGAAAAAAAAAAAAAAAAATCATCTGCAACCCTGCAAGTCATTATATGGAAATGCCATTTTGTAAAGCCAGCGTCACATCTCTTTGGAACCAGGTGTCACAAGTTATTTTGATTAGAAATCAGCAAGACTTCTTTACATGATGAGTGATATGATTAGACGCAAAACAGTGGCCTGATATTCAGAAAAATAACAGACCACTGAATGTTTTCATTGGCCAATTGGCACTGAGTATCAAACCAAAGCTGAGTAATGAACCCATGTGTGTGTTTGTCAAAGCATGTGTAAATGCATGGGTTTATATTATCTGTGAGGAGCTTAATTCCACATTATAAATTTAAAAAAAAAAAAAAAAAAAAAAAAAAAAACAGAAATTGCAGATTACAAGTGTGACTGTTTTATATGGAAAAATCATGAAACAGCTGTGGACTTCAGTGTCTTTAAATGAGTTTTACCTGCATGTCTGTCATTTGATCAGAGTTGGTGTCATTTTATCATAAGCCATTTAAAAAATGCCATTTGGCCGTCACCTGTATGCAAAGTGCCTTATAGTACCGTGCATGTATGTATGTGTGTGTGTGTGTGTGTCTCACCGTGTTCTGTGGCGGTCTCGGTGGGTCTTCTCCAGGACTCTTTTGCCCAGACAGACGACTCTCCAGGCCTCCTGAACCTCTGCGTTCAGCACGGTGAACACCAGAAACACCGACAGACCCTGCAAGAAAGAAAAAAAAAAAAAAAAAAAGACATTGTTACTCACAAACAAACAGAGAGTAGCTCATCTACAGCAGGTAAACATCTGATTTTAAAACGGTAATCCTCCAGATACATGTTATTTAATTGCTTTTTCATTCCTTCTCCATTTTCGGTGCTCACTGCACTTCCCACACATCACCTGTCAATCAAACCGTCTGGACTAAGTCATGTCTTCCACTGAAAACTGCTCATGGTGGCTTCCTTATTATTCCTGACACACTGCTATTGCAGGATCCAAAAAAAAGCATGAATTCCTGTCACAGTACATGATTTCTTTGTTCCCTAAGAAAGAGCTACAAACCCTACTGGGGTGATTAGATCAGCAAATGTATTGGCTGAATTACTATTGTGCTGTATCACTGAGTCATAGAGAGCAAAATGAAGATATGCGGAGAAAATATTTTAACGTGCTTGCTGCACTGCTGCAACCCTGCAGCACTCTGATACATAAACGCAGCGTCGTGTGTTGTCTGCAGCGGCTGTGTCTGTACCTTTGTGCTCTAATATTGATATTTGGTACGCACAAAATCTGTATTCCGCGCACACACACACACACACCCACAGACAAGCACACATGCCGTGCGCGTACCTGTACGAGACAGAGGACGTCGAAGATGTAGTGGAAAGCCAGGATGCTGTTATTCACAGCCATCAGACCACACAGCCAGGTGGAGGTGGCGACCAGCAACAGCAGGAAGGCACTGCGGATAGTGGCACTGCAGGGACACGGAGAGAGAGAGAGAGAGGAAAACACAAAGTCAGAGTCAGATCCACTGTGACACAACACGACAGCCATGTCATCCCGACGCAGGGCTTTCTACGTGATGCGACCCAGCCTCCGGCGGCCATGTTGGAGGTCTCAGGTGTTTTTGGCGACAGCTGATTGCTTTGTTAAACATACGACCCGGCCACCTTGACCGATTTCGATACACACGGGTCATTTCCGTGCTGTTTTTGATTGCGTCACCAACTTAATCAGATGTGACTGCCCCTGCGTTTTGATAATGTGACGCCGCAGCTTCAGTCGTAGCTGCACGTCGGACATTCACATTCACATTAGATGCAGTGTTGGCGACTCGTGCCAGACAAATAAGCAGCGCCGTCTTCAAAAACAAGCCCGAATCGAGCCCGCTCACTTTCCTCTGTATTGCGATGTCTGAAAAGAAACTGGTGCTCGAGTGTCTCTGTAATTTCATGCAGCTGTGGTGCTGTGGGCGATAATTCAAGTTTTGTCCCATATCTGTCATCTCAAAGTTACAAGTGCATGCTTTTAATCCTAATCATTAGTTATAAAATACTTGGAGGACACTTATTTTAGTTTTAGATAACAGTGAGATTAAATTACAGTGTTTATTCTGATTTCACATGTCCTCTCGCTGTGCCAGGGTGCACCGCTGCAAACTGAATGATCTTTTTATTGGCACGACCATTTAGATACAGTAATGACTGAATGACAGTGGGAGGCTCCGGTGCTCGATGCTTCTGTTGCCATTCGGTCATCAGCGTGTTCAAGCCGGCACATTTTGAAACGATGATGAGATGCTGAGCTAAAGCAGCCTGCAGGTTAGTTTGCTGGTGAGAAAAAAAAAAAAAAAAAACAGGTTTAGGTGAATGATTTTCCCTCAGGTTGCAGCTGTTTAGAGACAAGGGTCCAAGAAAAAAGTTTCCCCGTGCTACAGTAACCTAAATGTGTAAATAAATCTACCTCATCAGACTAGTGACTGAATTTAGACACCACCCTACTCCACACCACAATCTTTCTCAGATATCTCTCTTTTTCTATCATTTTCCTGAGATTTATCCATTCCGCCGATGGATCTCCATGGCGACGGCGAGGGAAGGGAGACAGCACAAGCAACAAAAACACTGAATAAAACAACATGGAGGCAAAATTGACAAGAGATACTTAAGACAAGAAGCCGAAACTAAAAAAAAAAAAAAAAAACAAGATTTGCAGATGTCATTTCTGCAGACATGATTTGATTAATGACAAAGCCTGACGTGATCGTTGTCGATCAAATCAGTATCGACTGAAGGGGACGGACGGCCGCACCGCCTTGTTCCCCTCCATGCAATGTTTCGGCTCCTTGTTAGCTTCCCGGTCACATCCCATCTATTTCAAAGCCACATTCCCCAGCTTTGTGAGTCTCATATGATAGCTGGCTTATCGCTAGAGCCAGCTATTTTTTATTTAGACGTTTTTGGGGTAAAGGAAAGCACATTTTAGCATGGATTTTGGAGGAGAGTCACAGTTGCTTAGGTCGTAAGAATTCACAGAAAACATCTAAGCTTTCTCCTTGATTCTGCATCAAATGAAACAAAAATCGTTTTTTCTGTGGAGCAATGCTGTCTAACTAATCAAACTACATCCTGTAACTTATGTAAATCGGTGATCATTAGAAGTTACACAGACAATTCGTTAATGAAAGGTGACTAATAGAGCCAATCTAGTGTACTGCAAGTCACGAAAACGGTGTCTTTTGACAAATTAGTATTCAGACCGGTGTTCCTTGTACCTCCTGATGTCTGAAAAGACAGCGAAACATGATTTTTTTTTTTCCCCCAACCAGTTCCTCTTGGGGATTTGGTGGGAAAAAAAGTGTCGCAATAGTTTGGCAGGCATGCAGTGAAAAGTGGGACTTCTATAGTGGCTGCATTTGTAATCCAGCTGAAAAGAGAGCCCTCGGGACCAAACTGCTGTAAATGTTTGGTGTCTGTCAGCGTGTCGCCCGCGCTCCGTTTTAGCTCCACAACGCGCGAAAACAGATCTGCTCCGTTACAGGCTCCTATCTTGTATGTTCGACCTTACGACTTCCCTATCGCTCCGCAGGCCAGCCGTCTTTTTTATTAGAGTCAGACGACAGGCAGTCAGCCAATATTTCACTGTTGCTGTACATCCCAGAGTGAGGCAGGGCTGGAAGCGGAGTCTAATAACGCCATGCCTTTCAGAGCCAGTCCCACAGGTCACCTCTGGGATTAATAAAACATGTCCCCAAATCATTCAGAAGAAATGTTATATTGTTAAATCACTCCCAAGTGCCTTCGGTATAGAGTAGTCTGGATTAAAAAAAAGTAGGTTTTTAGGTTAGAAGCTTAAAGGAACAATTCACACACGCACACAATATATATATATTCTCACTTCCAACTAACACAATCCCTCCATCCAGATATTTTCTCTGTGATTTCAGGCTGCTCTGTCCAGCTCTCACAGATGAATAGATACAGTTTGGCAGCGGAAATGGCTCCCAACAACACTCTTCACCCCCGAGGGCTGTGCATTGTGCCGAGTATCCGTGTCATTATTTTTAGAAAAAGCTGTCGCTGTTGTCGTTTTTCCAAGTTTTTCACAAAATTTTTGATGGTTTAAGCTCCACAAATGAATACCCATCCTGCCCTATTGTATGGGAGAGAAGGGAGGAAGACTGCAAACCTTGCCAAGTCACACAAACTATCTATGTGTGTGTGTGTGTGTGTTGGGTCGGGGTGTATTTTGGGCTTCTTTAAAGGAGATACAAGTTCGTCTGAGTAAAGCACTGTGGGCTTGTTGCAGGGTAAATCCTGCCATGTAACATACAGTGGAACAGATTGCAGAATGAATTTTTTTTTAGTGTGTGAAAAGTCATTTTAACTTTGGCAGATATGCACTCACATGACAGGAAGCTTCTTGGTCTCCTTCTGCGAGGGGTTGCAGGACATCTTGGCTACAATCAGGAACATCCCCCCATTCATCTGGATAGAGGAAGATTAATACAGACGCTGAGGCAACATTTTGATGTGTTACCGCTAATCCAATATTGCCTTTAGCCATCGGGATGAGGATTAGCAAACTGGATAAAATCACTGTGGATAAGGCAGTGTGCTATAAGGGAAAAAAGGTAGACTGATATAATTCTTCTGCCAGTGGTGGAAGCATCCTGGTTGATGCCTGCATTTCTAAAAGTTTAGGCTTTACAAGTGCTCATTACATAATTTTTTTTTTTTTTTTGCTTGCTTTAGTCTGAATAAAAAAAAAAAAAAAAAAAAAAATCAACAAATGACCAAATTAGTGAATATACGATCCAATGAATGAAGTGAAGCAGGCATGAATGACAGCTAGGATAAATGGAGATATTGTATAAAGGAATGAAGACATTGTATACTATGGTGATTACAGTGCACTAACTACACTTTACAGTCATCAACAAGTATTAAAAAAGTCTTGTCAGGCATCATGTGCATCATAAGGATTGATGCTTTAAAGGTGTTCACCTGATGTGGCCGTCAATTAAAATCACAGTACAGCTGTCCCTCGCTATAACGCGGTTCACCTTTCGCGGCCTCGCAGTTTCGCAGATTTTTTTAAATGCAATTTTGCATGCTTTTTTTTTTTTTACTGGACTTATTTTTCTACGAAGGTTTGAACTTTGAGAGTGTTTAAACAAGAGAGAAAAGTGAGAAAATGTTAATGCCTGTCTGAGAAAAGTGTATAAAGCGTGTAGTGAGGGGTTTTACAGCCTTAAAACATCTATAATAATTGTAAAAAATAAAGCTGACCACTTCGCGGATTTCGCTTATTGCGGGTTATGTTTAGAACGTAACTCCCGCGATAAACAAGGGACCACTGTATAACTGATTTCCAGTGTGATCTTGTTCATTAAAGTCATTTTGAGTGCTGACACTTGATTTTCATGATTTTGGTATTTTAGGAAATGCACAAAAAGTTAAGGGGTTAAATAGGAATGACACTCTCACACACTCTTTCCTAAATGCAGTTTATCCACACTCCTTTTTATTTATGGATCAGACCTTACCCAAACATCAAAGCTGATGTAAATTTGCAGGACATAAACTCTTTTTACACAGCGTGGCAAACAGCATCAAAAACGCCTGACCTTTGTTTCTGTGGGTGGTTGTTTTCCATGTCATGGTCATGGACTGCTTACTGACATTTTTTATTTATCACTGTATCTCTAGTTCTATCATATTTTTTTTATTGAAGGTTACGCTGCACATCCAACAGTGACTGTAGCTCAGCGTCAGACAGGCAGACAGTTACCAGTATGACGATGGCGATGGGACCGGCGAAACTCCAGATGAGCTTGTCATAGATGGAGATCCAGCAGAAGTCCGGGTTCCCGTAACCCTCTGGGTCCAGACCCACCGCCAGGCCTGCGGCAAGGAGACAGACAGTCAGAACAGACAGACGGGGAGAAACCGTCATGTACCAGAAGTGTGTCATCTTCTGAATGACAGGAGTAGGAAATGACAAACACAGATTTTTTTGTTTGTTATATCTAAAAAGCTTCAGTGGGTTTTTAGATGACATTGTGGATCCTCTGGTAGAAACACTGGAGGTCCTCAGATTAACGTAAACAGTGGCTGTAAATGACTGATTGCATCAAAATGTTCATTTCCACTGAGTTCAGTATAGACATGGTTCATTTCTATCCTGTTCAGTAATAGGTAATGGCTAATAGTCACATATTATTAGATAGAAATTACACAGAGAAAAAAAAAAAAGAATTAATAAATGTGCACAAAAATTACGGATTAAAGAAGACAAAAGCACAAAAAAAAAAAAAAAAAACCTTTCTGCATATGGAGCCAGCATGTGTAGTCACATTCACTTTAAACTTCCTTAATTAGCCCCCTGCCAAGTTTCCTGGACACCTTCCTTCCTGTAGCTTTTGTCAAGCATCAGCTCAGTGTTTTGGAGTAGAAATTAAGGCTAAAGACGAGAAAATTATTCCCAAACACACCCACCTCATCAGACAATCCACTGTCACTTACAACATTATTTAATGGCCCTACACCGATACCACAACAACTTTTTTTTTTTTTTCCCAGGCCTCTCTTCTATTTGCTGGCTCGGTTATATTTAGACTTTATGTGTGTACAGCCATTTCTCTAATGGACCTTCATTACAGCACCCACTGGGGCTGCTGGGAGATTTGTGACACAACCGTGAAGCTTGTTTGTGATTGTTACTTGTAACATATTGCAAACGTATTGTGACAGTGTTACGGCTCTGACAGCCAGGCCGATGAGGAACTCTGAGACTGAGCTGATAAAGTTTGAGAGATAAAGACAGATAGACAGATCTATAGGCCTGCGGAAAAGACAGGCAGCCGGTGTGTGTGTGTGTGTGTGTGTGTGTGTGTGTGTGTGTGTGTGTGTGTGTGATACAGGAAGACAGACAAATACAAACCCTGGCTTGAGGCAAGGAAAGACAGCGGTCAGAGCTGTGTATTTGTGTGTGTGCATGTGTGTGTGTGTGTGTGTGTGTGTGTGTGTGTGTGTGTGTGTGTGTGTGTGTGTGTGTTTGCATGATGGTGACTGTGACAGATAGCAGGGAACTGTCAGCAAGTATGTGTCCAGAAGCTGTGTGCATGTGTGTGTGTGTGTGTGTGTGTGTGTGTGTGTTGAGACAGACAGACAGAGAGAGATAGAGAGAGAGAGAGAGAGGAAAACAGACATATTACTTACAGCTGTGTATGTGTCAAGACAGAAATTGTGTGTGTGTGTGTGTGTGTGTGTGTGTGTGTGTGTGTGTGAGTGTATGTGTGTTATACTGTTTCTATAGTAAAATGTCACTGAAACTTGTTTAATACAAGTGTCAATAGTATACCTTATCTACACAACCAGATTCATCATGTCTGTGTGTGTGTGTGTGTGTGTGTGTGTGTTTCAATGTGTGTGTGAATGTATACGCACTTATCTCTGACTCTGCATATACAGTATGTACATGTTTTTGACACATATCACAGTCTATGTGTGTGTGTATACATGTGTATCTGATACTACATTGTGTGTGTGTGTGTGTGTGTGTGTGTGTGTGTGTGTGTGTGTGTGTGTGTGTGTCTGTGTGTGTGTGTGTGTGTGTGTGGTGTGTGTGTGTGTGTGTGTGTGTGTGGTGTGTATCCAAGGTTCTCATAGATCATGGAATTTCTGGAAAGTCATGTAATTTTGAAAAAGTCTCTTCCAGACAGGGAAAATCAGGGAATTTAATAAATCCTGGAAACAAGAGCAAGGATATCACGGAAGTTTGTCAGCTTACTTAAAAATAAATAAATAAATAAATGAAAATATTATTTTCACTTCACAATGAGACTTCTGAATCTGAAGTGTGTTTACAATATTAGTCTAGGGAAAAAAAAAACAAAAAAAAAAAAACTTCCAGCATTTTCGTCGTGGAAAGTTAAGGAGTTCAGCATTTGATAGAGTAGGAACCCTGTCTGGCACTGAGTGTGCGTGTGTGTGTGTGTGTGTGTGTGTGTGTGTTACCTGTGATTATCGCGGGCACGCCCCAGCCAATGGCGTAGTAGAACCTCATGGCTCCGAAGTTGATGTTGCGCTGCTCCGTCTGCATGCGGTAGATGTGAAGCCCCTCCACAAACATCCAGGCGAACGTCGACATGAAGAAGTAGTGCAGCAGGATGGCGACGACCGTGCACAGGAACTGACGGGAACAAAACAAGAGCACATGTTCGTGTCGGTCACTTGTTTCACATCCAGGAGCCCTGTCACTTCCTCCTCCTGTCCTCGTGTCTTCGTCCCTCCCACATGAGACGCAAGAAAAGGAAGGAAGGACGAGATTTATACATCATTCCTTCCAAAAAACATGCACACAGGATGCAGAGAGGATACGCTTGTGTTTGTTATAGTTGGTAAGAGCATGTTTAATGAACTGAACATCCTCAAAGTCACAATGAAGGAACATTTCCAGAGCCGCTCGCCTCCTCAATTCGATGTATTTCCTGTTGAAACGGGTTGTTTGGGTGGGGCTGAACATGAAGAGGCATCTTTCAAAAGTGGAAACCGATGGGAGATGCAGGAGGAAAAAGGAGTATTTTGAGATTTTTTTTTTTTTTTTTTGAATGGGAGGAGGGTGATTGTCCCAAAAATGTGATGTTTTTATTGGTTGAAATTTTTATTTATGCCTTCTGGTACAGGTACAAAAAAAAAAAAAAAAAAAAAAAAAAATCTTCAATTTCAATAAATTCTTCAATAACTTTGTGAGTTTAAAGAAATCAGTTTCCAGGCCGATGAGCAGGAGCACTGAGGATCAAGTAGGTGAGGATACATGAAACAATGAACTGTGATCCAGGTAATAAATTAAAAAAAAAGGAGGTAAGAATGACTTGGAGAAAGGGAGGATGATGAATCACGAGGAGGAAAGAGAAGGAGAAAGGACAAACAGAAGGAAGTTGGAAGGAGCAAGGATGAAAAAGAGGGCGGAAAGGAAAAAGAAAGAAGAAAAAGGGAAGGATGGATGAGAGAGGAGAAGACGGGGGTAAGAGCAAGTGTGGAAAGAAGAGATGAAGGATGAAAAACAGTTCCTCATATTGATTTTTGTGTCGCTCAGAGTGCAGACATCTTGGCAAGCGACCAGCACGTCTTTATTTTCGACACAGCAGGTGTCAGTAATCAAACGACGAGCCGTTTAATTACCAACCCGACTAATGAACAGTGTTTATGGCAGCGTGCTATATTTGTAGGAAATGCATGAAATGACTTTACACGACCATAAACGGGCATTGTGACTGTGCTGAATTACAGAAATGATACCCAAGAGGGCGTTTTACTGTGATTACAGGTGATCAATCACCTCGTGCGACTGAGAGGAGAAAAACTGACAAAAATCACAGTTAAAAAACACACTCGCAGGGATTATGACTTTTATGTAAGAGCTCCTGGAGTGTGTAAATGTCTGAAAATGTTTATAAAAACCTGTGCGACAACAAAACGAGTAAAAACCACGATGAAAGGAAGAAAGATCGCCTGGCTCCTTGCTTTATGGTATTTATCAGCTTGGGTGAAATGTCTCTACTCAAATAATTTGGCTGAAACTAACCTTTTTATTATTTTAATTTATTCTATTTTACAATAGATAACTGTTTCAAGAGACATCCAATTAAAGCATACAAAAATACACCTGATTTAAAATCTCAAATAAAAAGACAGTGACCTATATTGTTAAATTCTGGGTCCTTTAAATGGAAACCAATTGACCATAGAATATGAAATCCACCCTTAATTGCTAACATTTTCCAATAATCTCTAATAGAGTTTCCCGGCTCTCCTCCTGAAGGTGATAAACTGGTTCCTGAGTTGTCTGTATGAATATCCAAACACACCTGACATTTAGATGCTTTGCACCAAAGGAGTGGAGATATCAGCTTTGTCCGTGATTAATTTCCCCGGCTCCAGCCTCCGCTCTTTTTTTTTATCTTAGCTGGGGGGAAAATGCTATTGACTCACTCGCGAGAATTATGCCTTTATTATCGTTTACATGATGCGGCATGAATGCTGACAAGTGAGCAAATCAGCGCTCAAAGACGGCATAATCTGCCCTAGAATGGAGAACAGAGGTAATTATAATTAAAAGGTCAAGGACTATCATTTAGATTTCATATGAAGACAAATGATTCCCAACTCTTCTGACAGCGCTGGAGATAAACCTGGGCGTCATTTGTCTCATGCAGGTGCCTCTTGTTTTGGCTTTGCAGGCCAGTTAAACTGAATTCGCCCAATCGGGAGGCAAAATGACCCCCTGCTGCTCTTGGATTAAATCCCACCAGATTTTCACTTCTGTGTCTCACCCACTGTGCATCCCCATGTTAGCACTTACGCTCACCATTTAAGATTACACACTCAGGGTATAGTCACAACAAGCCTATTTGTAGCAGTTTATTTGTGTTTACTCCTTTACTTTGACTTGTTCAGGCAGGTGATAATGATGACATTCACACCAAATAACAGGATGGAGACGCCTGAAAATGCAGCTCATTAGGAGTGAGAATATATCCTAATTAACTACAGGAAATGACCCCAAAACAAAAGGTTTTATGGATAAAAGGAGACTGATTCTGAATCTCGTTGCAGGCAGGACTGGATCCTTAGAAAGCCGAGAAGAACAAAATGAACTGAGGGCAAACTGTGGTCTGGACTGATGTCCATATTCAGCACGAGCTACCTCTGAGTCCATGTTCATCTAAACAAACCAACTACAAGGATAAAACTGAATATACCACTGAGGTTTGGACCAAAGACAAAAAACAATTGGTGTAATTGCATCCTTAAAGAACCATAGCAGTAATTTAGCATCATATCTACAAAATGTATAAAATTCACGTTTCTGAACATCTTTTCCTAAAGCAAGCAGTCGTGTTGTAGGACTCTGATATCATTTTTTCTCCCTTTTGGTTTCCATTCATTCCGTTACGATATGAAAATGAGCTTTCAAACACTTCAAACTTTCTTCACATTAGTAATGTCTTCCACATCGGTTACCCTAAAAGCAGCAGCACTGTTGAGCTTTGATGACTTAAAATTGAGCGAATCGAGTGAAGCGGCCACTCTGCGAGAAAATGGTTCCCAGGGAAATGTTCTGTAATTCTGCTGGATGTTGTCTGCTCAGCCATTCAGCGTTTATTTGATGCACAGCAGAGGAACAGTGTTAAGATTTTGGAAGAGTTAATGTCAGCTCCATTTATTCAAAGGCTCCCACTACTGCCTTTGCGTTGCCATGCAAAGATGCTAAGATGGATTGACCTGGAAACATAAATTTAGCTTTACTCTGCTGCTGCACATGTAAATCATTCTGCTAAATACCTAAAATGTAAATGTAAATATTGTCAAATAGTTTTGGTGGGAGAGTACTCTGCATTTGGGATGTATGATAACATCAGCGATTAATAATAATGCCTAAGTCCTCGATGTTTGACTAAAAACACTTAACCACAGGGCATCATTCAAGCCTGTTTAACTAGGATGAATCTTACACTTTTTTTGAAAGAAAATGTCTCAAAAAGATAAAAAAAATGGCACGTTTTACATAACTTAAACTGAATGTTTTCTTATTTTGCACGGTGTACATGTACATTTTAAAAAGCATTGTATTTTATATCTGCATCTCCCACAATAGGAGTAGGCATAATAAAATGTTAATTCCACTACAGGATAGACTTGATTTTCTCTGCAATTAGGTGGAAAAAAATATGTACACACATCGGTATCAGCATCGAAAATCAGACGAAAACGAATATTGGCAAAAAATCTAATATACAATCCTATAATATAATAAGCTCCTCTGTATCTTTAAGTGGAAAAAATGATGTGCAAGTTAATTGATTTTGAGGTGAAAGGATGAACAGAGCAAATTCAACATGACACAACCAGAGACGGCACAGAAATAGCGGCAGAGTTGGCAGGAAAACAGCCAGACTCCAAATTTCACACACACACACACACACACACACACACACATGCACACCAAATACAGACAGACAGAAAGCCATATAACGCATAAACACTAGCACAAGTGCACACACAAACACCAACATACGCACACTCTCTGCTCTCTCAAGCATGATTTAAATGAATTAGAGAGGGCGTATTTTGCAGCTATAAATAACCGGTCATACTGTAAGACTCATACAGTTGACAGTGTATGGGACGCAGCTTATTAACGGGATTTCACACTGACTGGGCACATATTTGCAAGACTTCTTCAGACTCGCTGCTCTTGGAACACACAAACACACACATAACGTAACGTAATGAAGTGGAGAGAGGATTATTCCTGCATTTTTCTTCCCGGTTGACGGGAAGAAAAATGCAGGAATAATTGAGACTAATGGGAAGAAGATGAGAGTAAAAAAAAAAAAAAAAAAAAAAAGTGATGTAAAGAAGCGCCCAGCTGACAGAAAGAAAACAAAAAGGAGAAGAAAGAGAGGAAGAGAGGAGCAAAACGCCTGACATCCTCCTGTCCTGCTGAAGTTCAAAACATACAAAGCACAGCATAATTATAATATATCACTTTTATTTCTGATTAGCTCCTATTTTTCACCAAAATGAGTGAATAAACCACACTTAAAACCTTCAAACTACTAAACCTATATTTTGAACACTCCTATTCTTTATTATAATCAATTGCTCCTGTTTTAAAATAAATATTAAATCATTTCAGACAACTGTACCTGTTCTGAATGGGTTCACAGCATAAAATATTTAAGGGTATTAGTTAACCTGCGAGCAATCCTAACTAAACAGTAGCTGGCCAGCATTGTTTATGAAGAAGCATGGAACATGAAAATAGACTTTTCCACCTCTAGGGCTGGTTTTTATTTATTTATTTTTTCTGATACCAGCACTATAAAACAATACTTTTAAAATGGTAATGCATAAATGGTGCCTGAACGGATTCCTCCTCTTAAGCGCCGATCTAAATTTGGAAAATAAGTTGCACGCACATGCATTATTTTGTTTTTTATAATGACAACTTTTTTTTTTTTTTTTTTTGAAAAACAGCACGTTTTAGTAATCTAATGCCTTTTTTAGAAGGAAAAGAATGATCTTAATCAGTATCTCCGTTATAATCTGTATTATTGGCTAAAATATTCCCATAGATGCTGATGACAGTCGCCTCGTCCTGACAGTCTAGCATTTTTCCTCTTGTAAAAGCTAGCCAAAGATAATCTGGACTGAATGATTGGAGAACAATCTGGCTGACAAAGTTAAGATTTCAAAAATGAATTTCTTGAAAGATGTCTTCAAAACAGCATTTATTGCAGTTTTTGTGGTGTTTTGCTGTTCCCTTATTCGAGACTCTATGTTAGGGAACCAGTGAGAAAAAAGACCTCAGCAGTCTGTACCTGTTGCTCCGTCTGGTTGACGCCCAGCAGGAACACCAGCTCAGACAGGAACATGGCCGCCGCTGTGTTGGAGTGGATGCTCCTGGTGTTGGACTTGAGGCCTCGCAGGCAGGAGAGCACGAAGACGGTGAGGAGGAGAGCCAGCATGGAGACGCACAGGGAGGAGTAGGTGACCAGGGCCAGCGTCTCCAGATCCCCCTCCAGCTGCTGCTCAGGGGGGTTCAGGACAGGGAGCAGGGAGGGAAAACGTCGGGGAAATTAGGGAGGAGGAGAGAGTGGAGTCATTTTGTTGAGAAAGAGAGGTCAACAGGAAGGGAAGAAGGCAGAGAAAAGGAAGAAAAAGTGGGGAGGCAAGACACAGAAAGAGAGAGTAAAAGAGAAATGACGATCCATGACAGCAGCCTTGCTCTCAGAAAGACAAGACATAGAAAAGCATGGCTCACGAGGGAAGAGAGAATAGGTAATCATTGTGAAATAAATGCACCAAACAGATATGCAATTCATGAAGGAATGTGAAAAATATAAAGTTGTCAGAGAGAAATATTTTTGTAGATGTGGAATACAATCTGTCCCTTTTATTAGGAGAGTAAAGACTGTTATTTTTCTCCCCGTCTGACTATAATGTTGATGAAGTTTTCCCAAATGTTCTCCCACGCGCCTCACTTTGGCAATTTACCGTATCACCTGTCATCTCAATATACACGGCTGAATTGGCCTTAACGGAAAAAGCGGGAGGATGGAGCGAGTAGACATTGAATAGAAAAACAGAGGAAGATATAAGGAGAGGATGTGCGACATGTTGGGATGTTTTTGCTCCGGGTTGTGCACCTTCCCTCTTGATTGATGGGCTCACCGAGAGGCAACTGGCCATATTTACTTCACTCTCCACTTTATTGTCTCAACGGAAATTGGTTTGCAGGCAGGCCGCTCTACAAGGTCACAAGGCACCACACACCAGCTCATATAAAATTATAGTAACATTATAAATAATATACAACTGTTGTTAAAACAGCCAAAATGAGCTTAGAGGATAAATCTGGTATTTTCCAACCTGGTGGGGTCCAAATGACTGATGGGGACAAAAATCTTTGGAATTGGTCCAGTATCGAGCAAGAAGGCTTCAGGCGGTTTAGCATGTCCAATTACTTTCAGTGAAAGTGCTTGTTTTCGCCACCGACTCAGGCTCAGATTATTACTTTAAGTGTGTGACAGCGTCATTTAAACAGAGGACAGAGATATTCGTACCAGCTGAAAGTAAATACAGAGAGCTGGATGAGCCAGGTGTGCTGTAAGGTTCAGAGGAAAGTATCATGCATGGTATAAAATCCATTCTGGCATCCTCAGTGTTAGTAAGAGGCTATATTTTTACGGAGCTATTAAGTGATTTGATTGATTTTTTTAGTGGTTAAATTGATCCAAGATGGACTAAAAAGAGAGGATGACGAAATTAAAGCTGCACCAGACAATTTCTCAGGTTGGCAACTTCGAAAGGGCAACCGGAGACAACTCTTTGAAATTCAAGGACTTCAGTATCCGGAAAAATAAAATGTAAAATGACGTCAGGAGACTGCACACAGCATGTTCATGTTTACCACCCAGACCGTCTGTAATGATTTATTCCAAGGAAAATCAAAAGGACAAGAGAGGGAAAAGATTTAACGTTGATGAGTTCAGCTTTCTCGAGACAGATTTGTCGCTTGCTGCCGTTTAGGAGACAGTTTTCTGCGTTTTGCTCGTAAGTTTCATTTTGTCAATTCCTTGTGCTTGAATGAAAAGGATTACAGCAGGAGCACACCTGAACTTCATATAGGCAAACGGGGAAATTGTATGATGTCTCAATTAGTTCTTCTCATGCTATAATTTAGACAGAAACATGCATTTTCCTTAAAAAAAAAAAAGGTCTTAATGCTGCTTTTAGAACGTCTAATACAGTTCTAGCCAGTTTAAATGCTCATGTTACTCAACACTGAATGCATTTAAACAAGTGCTCAGATTCCATTAAACCATATACATTTACAGCGGCGGAGTATATAACGTCTCTCGACTGATGAGACAGGTTTCCTGGCTGTCTCTCTGCGAGGAGGGAAGGCACGATGCACCGTGAATTAGTATGCCGGTGCGTGATGGGCAGAGCTTTGCATTAAACCTCGAAAATCTTTAACAGCTGTAACTAGGCTTGCTTTAGCCTTGAGTGTGTCCGCCAGGATTTAAATCTCTCAGATTTTACACTTTCATGCCGACCAAATCCAGCAATTACTAGCCAAAGTGAACTGCATTTCCACAATACTCGGCTCAAAGAAAGAGAGGAAACGAGCACAATGATGAGTGAAAAAAACGAGCGAACGGCTGCATAAAAGGTGCAGTGATGGAAAGGCACGTGTAATCTACGATGTGCTTTATTACGGGCGTAAAGAAAAGTGTACAGGAAAGAGTTATATGATTAGGAAAAAAATCCCCAAAAAAACCTTGGTTACTAATGTTAAACAAAGACTGTCAGGCATTTTGTCTATTCATTTATTAATGTTCTTATAGGATTTCATCGATCACGAACCTCCCTCTGCGAACTGTCCATCAACACCCCGAAGGTTCCCAGTCTCTGGCACTGACAGCGGACGTGAGAGGTGTTTCTATAAACCACCATGCAGTCCCGCACCGTCCAGCAGCCTCCCGTTTCATACCTGCAGAGAGAGAGAGAGAGAGAGAGAGAGAGAGAGGGAGAGAGAGAGAGAGAGAGAGAGAGAGAGAGAGAGAGAGAGAGCAGAGCGTGGTGGAAGAAATGCATTTAGAGTTCAACTTTAAAAACAAAATAACGCCCATGCACAAAGATGTAGGCAGGAAACACCTGTGCATGTTATATGTGTGTGTTATGTTGAACATGTTAACCCACATAAGTGTGTTTGCTGTGTGTGTGTGTAGTGTAGTGTGTTCATATGCTAAGGCGGCGGGGAAAAAAAATCAATACACCAGCACAGCACGATTTTATATTTTGCAATTCAGAGCAGATTCTGCAAATCCTCACACTGATATGTATAATCCCTGGTAGTTTACAGAAGAGCAGGTTTCATTTTCCACTTCTGTAAAAGCCTCTGTTCCTGCAAATGTCACTCCAGCTATCATTCCTCTGCATTTTTAGCAGTTCGGAGGCCCCCACTTGACCAATTTGTCTCTCGCTAATGAGCGGAGCTGCTATTATTCGGGTGCCAGCGGGTCTAACAGCAGATATTTGGGCGCGTGTGATATTTAAAAGCAAAATGGAATGACCTGAACTCAATAAAGTAAGATTATCTGAATTAAAATATTGTGCTAACAGGACAACTTTCTGCACGTACCTGACTAGAAACACCGCTTAGATGTTTTCCAGCAGCTTGCAGGCAAATCGGAATACTAATGTGTGTATTCAAGGTCAACTCGCAAAGAGTTTCAGAGTTGTATTGCAAATTATTCCAGGGCTCCACACACTAAACTGTTTTTTTTAATAAGGAGGACTGGGAACACTCAGTCTCTTGTTTGTGCACACAGCCATTTATCGCAATGTTAAAAAAAAAAAAAAAATCTCTGTATGGTTTGTTTAAACTTCCTGAAGTTTATACAACACTGGAGACACTAATACTAGAGGTATTTTGCCTGTTTGTGGCACCATAATCCATAGAAATAATCATATAGCCATGTATCACAATACAAAAAGGATCCTCTGTCTTGTTTCTATGAATTCAAAGCAGTTCAATATTTACAAAAAAAAAAAAAATAGATAATTACATTAAAAAGAGTGCAATAAAGACTATGGGATGATAAGCAACCAACAAAACACAAACCGATTATATGAAAAATGAAACAAAACATAAAAGAGATTACTTGAAACAAAGATATATGTTGTATCAGTGATATTAATACAGCTTTAAGTTTTGTAATTAACTCTGTCATATCATATTATGACCCACAGGATGAGATAATATGGTGATGTCACTGCCAAAATGCAGCCCTAATGTAAGTGTGTGTGTGTGTGTGTGTGTGTGTCCACTCACGGGCTGCTGTGGTTCCACTGCACGCACAGCGGCTTGCTGCGATTGGCCGTCTCCAGTAACTTGAACTCCAGCAGGAGGGGCTGCTCCAGGTGCCCGGCCACAAACGTCTGGTTGTTGTAGACGGACACACTGACCACCGGGGAGTTCATCACTGGGTGTCGCGGCAGCCTAGAGTGTGTGTGTGTGTGTGTGTGTGTGTGTGTGTGTGTGTGTGTGTGTGTGTGTGGAGAATATAGAGTTAGATCGACTAGATGAGACACACAAACTAGACTTGCGCATCCTGGATGAGGAGATAAAAAGCGACAGAGAGATTAGGAGGTGAACGGAGTTTGACGTGTATTAGATGAGACGCAATTGACTATTAACAAATGGGCAGAGTTCGTTAGTTGGTAATTAAGCCTGGAGGTGAAGAGAGAAACGAAGGAGGAGAGGCAAAAGAGAAAGAAAAGGGATGAGAAACCATCCTTTTTCTTTGGGCGTCATATGGGAGTTTATCATCCTAAATAAGGATGTGTAAGAAGAAGACGAGAGTGCAATCATTTTTCTTTGCTTGGCTCTTCTGTATTTGTTTGGCTGTGTTAGCGCCAGTGGCAAAATCCCAGCATGCGTCTAAAAGTCTAATCAACAACGGCTCGTAATCCGCTGATTAATCCTATATAGGCGGGATGACATTTGAATCCATAATAAACTGACTCTGTATGGTTAAATGGCTATAAAACTACCCACTTTTATAATAACATCTTTTTTTGACACTTAACTAAACAGCGGTGAAAAATGCTTCACAAGATTAAAAAATGGACAAAATTAAACAGAGCAGATGCAATACATAAGATAAAATACAACAGGAACAGCAACAATAATGTAAAACAAACCTAGTGCATAAAAGAGAGTGAAGGGAGAAAAAATCATATAATATCGACTTACAAAACAAGAAGGTAAAAGTAGAATCTAATCAGAACAAGACATTAAAAGACCTGCCCAAAATACGATACAAAATAAAAGAGGACAAAGTAACAAGGGAACAGAGATGACAAGGTAAAAATAGAGGAAAATGTTGAGGAGACGGCGGTACAAAGCAAAATTTAGGGGTTCATTTCCTAAATGTTCATTCCCAAATGTTAAAACTATGCACAAAAATGTACTAGCGTGCATCGAATTGCTGCATTTTGTCAAGTTTAAGCAGCTCAAACACTGATGAGGAACTTCCATCTGAGTGGCAAGAGCTATGAAACTTTCATTATTACTGATTATAATAAAATATAATTTTAATGTGCTGTTGGTTAATGGTGTGGTGCTGCCATTTTATAAAAATATGATCCCGCTGATGCTCATTTTGCTTCATAAACTGATACTAAATAAGAGAGAAGTGGGAAACGCAGATGGTTAAATCTGCTTGAACAAACTGCTGCCACTGTTATTATTGTACATGTGACTAATTCCCACCTGACTCCTCGTCTGTCTGTGTGGTACTTGGGCGGGAGGGCGGCGCCCAGACTGCGATAGATCAGCATGATGACGATGGTGATGGGCTGCTCGGGCATCGAAACGGTGCGCCTGGCCGAGATGTATTCTCCCGTCTGATTGGCTGAGATGCTGACGGGGGCGGTCGCGGCGTTCTGCGGCGGCGGAGCTAAAAAAAGGGAGAAGTCCGAGTGAGTGACGGCTTGACTCAGATCATCAAGTGTGTCAGCGCAAGACTGCAGACAGATGAAGACACACACACACACACACACTCACACTGGATCTCAGCTTTAAAATCATTTCAACCGTTTGCGTCTGCACGCACCGTCTTTCTCGGTCCGCTCCTTCTCCTTCCAGCTGTGCTGCTGTTGCTGTCGTTGTGGCACCAGGGCAGCAGGGGGCAGCACCACGTGGGTGTGGGGGTCCCACAGAGCCTGACCCCGAAACAGGGGGGTGTGATAGCGTGGGAATCGCCTCCGCACATGGGTGTGGTTCTCCACACGGTCCAGGTTCATCACTGGCAAGCAGAAACACACAATGAGACTGATATTTAGTAAAGAAACGTAAAAGGTGCAATAAGGAGCATTTTTAAACTTCAATATTTCACTGTTTAATACCTTGGCATAATAAATAGAAATGATTTAAGGCAGTGGTTGAGGTGACTGTTGGCCTCTCTCTTTTGGTGGTAATGTTTCTCAAAATTAAGACCACATTTCCCAGAAACCCCCTCTGTCCATACCCACAGACTGACAAGAGATACGTCACAAATTCCTGCTTTTAAACAAGTGTTTAAGTCTTTTAGGTTGTATTTTTCCTTTTAATCCTTTGATGCATGAATTATGAAAGCCTGAGTCAAGATTTTTTTCTTATGTGTTTTTACTCCTCTTAGGGCATGAACACTTTTGTGAGTCTCCATGCTTCTTTAAGGATGCAGGACTGGTATTACCATGTCATGATACTAGTATTAATATGTTTTCAGCAACAAGAACTGACAGTCTCTGCATGAACCTCAATGGAGGGGAGCAGCAGAGAGCATTCTAACAGCTGATAGGCAATTCCACCATAGAAACCATTGCATTTAGGAGAAAATGACATGAAACAGCTGTCCACTGTAGTGACCGCTGTGCACCAAAGGGTTAATGTGGTGATTATTTATTGATGCTGAAATGCGACCACTTGCACAATTAACCTGCACATCCGAACCCTCCCAAATCAATGCTTAAATCTGAATTTGACCATTTTTAATTGGTCCAAAGGTTTAAGAGCGGCAGACTGACCTATTGGCTTTCCGACAGCTGCACAACACTAACAGGGCGGCATTAAAGTTGGTTTGCCAGTTTTACTCCTGTTCACTTGGTTTTATGTAGCGCTGCTGGGGCTGTAGAAGGATTTGTGGGCAGCTGTAGGCTGATGGTGCTTTTCTTCTTAATGCAGCAAACGTAATGCTCTTCACTTTTTTTTACATTAGATTTGAAGGGAAAACTGCTACGATCCGCACCTTCCAGTTGATCATTCACCGGCTGCAATAGCAAAATAATTTATCCTCAGTGGATTCGGCGGTGCGGAAAAAGCCTATACAAAATCCATATGCGATACACAAACACACACGTCGGGATGGAGGAGCCGCTGCGTTCTAGGAAATGAGCTGGTGAACAGGAAGTACACAGTCAATGTGGAGTGTTTCGGTAATGAGTGAGCACTTGACCCAGCAAACAGGAGTGGAACGGCACTCGATACAGAGAGAGAGAGAGAGAGGTGCTGCGGGAATCACTCAATATAACAGACAGAGTGTGTGTGTGTGTGTGTGTGTGTGTGTGTGTGTGTGTGTGGAGGACAGAGGGAGAGAGTGTTTCTCTGTCTGACTGCAAAAAGTTTCATGGCATGTTTGGTGCATAAACAAAAAACTCACTGCTAAAATAAAAGAGAGCTGCAAATCAAGCATCTTATAACTAACAGCAAAAAATGTTAAGGTCACACTTTACAATAAGAGTACAACAATTAACGTTAGTTAATGCTGTAATAAACATTAAGTAACAGGTAATGAACATTAAGTAACAGTTAACTAACCGTTAACTAATGTGTCTAAGAATCATGTACTAATGCTGTTCATGCTAAGGTATCAATTTATATGTTATTTAAGGGTTATTGTAGATATTATTAACATTAGTAAATGCCATAATAATCATTAACCAACAGTTAATTAACCATTACGGCATTAACTAACATTAACTAATGTTAGTTGTTGTACTCTTATTGTAAAGTGTTACCAATGTTAAAATATGAAATATGTGCACCCCTGTACGTATAATGTAGTGGTTCACAACCTGGGGGCCGGGGACCTCCAGGGGTCCCTGACGGGGTTCCAAGGGGTCCCAGAAAAATGGGGCATATTTTAATTTCAGGATTATTTAATTGACTAGACGTTGAGAGGAGAATGAGATAATGCATACAAATGACTATTCACCTGACAGGTTTCACACTCCTCACTGTTAATCTGCCAATCTACAGCACACACAGTTGTGGAATAACTAAATCTTATCAGATGATGATCCCTGAGATTACATCTAATCAAACCACGGTCTGATGCGTATCAATTTGGGGAAATGGGACGCCAAAAAGGTTGAGAACCACTGGTATAAAGGGAGCTGGCAGATGGGTGTGTATACATGAGCATGTGTGTGTGTGTGTGTGTGTGTGTGTGTGTGTGTGTGTCTATGTGTGTGCATCAGTTTATGTAAAATCTTTGAGTGTTTGAGTGTAAAATTCAGGATTGGCTGTATTTCTCATTCTGTCTGTAAGCGCCTCTGCTCCAAATCGAGCTCTCTCTGTCTGGGAATGTGCATCATGTCGTGTGTTTGATTATTTTACATCACTTGTGGCATTTTCAAAAGGACAGAAAAGTGCTGAATTACTGCGAAAGGACAGAGCATCCACTCACAGAAAAGGAAGAAATCCAGCTGATTCCCTTATATTTACTGTGACAGGCAAGATATATATATATTTTTTTATTTCTTCTGGTCTATGATGCTATTACAGAGTTTAAGTCTCACCAAACTATATGAGAAACAGCTGCTGTGGCAAAACTCAGTAGTTGCCGACTTTGATGAGTTTGTGTTTATTGTATTTTATCGGCGCCGCGCGGAGCTGAGAGTGTTAGCCGAGTGTGAAATTCATTGTGCGGCTTCAGCCCCGCCGGAGCTGCTGCAGCTGCTGTTTCTGCGCTCTGTGTTGTCATGTTGTGCAAAGACGGTTTTTATGGCGTTTCTGGCGTTTCCAAAGTGTCGGGAAGATGTGGGGAAGGAGAGAGAAACAGTTTGGCACGCGGCTGAAAGGATGCCAGGCGACGAATCACACGCAGCGCACGGCAAAAACGTACGGAGCTACAGGAAGATGCAAGGCGAGAAGAGAAAGAGAGAGAAAGAAAGAAGGAGAGAAAGTTATCTTTTAACCCTTTGAATCCTGGATGGATTGGTGGAAGTCGGATTTAAAAGTCCAAGTAACACATAGACATTTCTACTCAAGTAAAAGCAAAAAAAGCCAAATGCCCAGTACTTGCTCTTACATTTACTTTACACACAAGAGTCTCCATCTAAATTTTACATCCAAATATGTCAAATAAGTCCTGTACATGGGGCCAAAGGTGGTGTAAATCTGGCAGGGTGTTGGACTTGGTCACCTTGGCTTTCTCTTCTGACTCCATGTGTCATGTTTTTGGCAGCCCACTCCCAAGGTATTTTGTGCAATAGTCGCAAAATTTAATCTACAAATGACATTTTTTGGGAAGATAGTCAGCAGGACTTTCAAAGTAATGCATTTCAATTGGAAGTATGTTTGATATCTAAACCTGTTGTGAGGCAGTATGCCGGAAAGTTAACCGGGAAATGGGCGATTCACATCCAGGAGCATGAATCTGTAGATTAAATTTCGTGATTCCAGCACAACAACAATCTAAAGTGCCTGGCTTCAGTGGATTAAACTGGTTTCTCTTAAACTCATCTGGAAGAAGCTCGCTCATTTTTTCACCTCCACTCTGTGTAAACATTTTCTGCATCACCGGAGGAGACAGCTCCCAGATTTGCTCCATCTGGCCAAAGTCCAAAGAGTCTGGGGAGCCTCATTAAATCTAGATTCTCTTATTTTGGTTTATCACACCACCTGGTAGAGCAAGGTTACTTTGGTTTTACTTTTTATGAAAAAAAAAAAAAAAAAAAAAATCCCTAAAAACTAACTAAATTAAGGCTCCTGTTATGAATGTAGTGTAGAAAACAGCTTTGAAATGTAGCGGAGCAAAAGTCAAGGTATGCAAAACTAATTATAGTTATGCCAAGTGAGGGTGTTTGAAAAATCTACTAAAGTTTGTGCAGTTCATTAAATTTGACCACTGTATATGTATATGTGTGTGTGTGTGTGTGTGTGTGTGGGATCTGTACATTTAAATTATCGATGATGGCCGCTGCTAAAGCTCTGCATGCTGTGTGTGTGTGTGTGTGTGTGTGTGTGTCTTTGTGTATGCGTGAGCGCTGAGAGCATTAGCTGTGTGTGTGGGAGTGTGAAATTCATCTCTCTGTGCCGCTGCCAGCTCTCTGGCTGCGCCGTCGTTCATTTGCATTAGCGTTGTTCATCTCAGGCTCGACAATGAGTCATTCTAGCTGATTTCACAGCGGTGATTTACGGCATTATGAGAAAATGCTACAAATCGTCTGGAAAGACTCGGGTTTTATTACAGCCCGACTCGCCTTTACTGGGACTGACTGCTGATAAAAGGCTCAAGTTTGCTATTGTCTCTGCATTTGTATTTGTGTGTGTGTGTGTAGGCTGCATATTGTCTCCGTAAAATAAAGAAAAAATTAGACACAGCAAATACTACATGGTTAGAGTGTTTGAGTAAAGTGTTCAGCTGTGTGTGTGTGTGTGTCCTGACTCACCTATACTGGGAGCGACCAGCGCCACAGGGTTGAGGTAGGTGAGTTTCATGTTCTGGGCCAGCGTCTGGGCGTACTGCTCCAGCAGCTCGGCCAGCCCGGCCGGGCCGCCGCCCTGCAGGTGGTTCTGACTCTGGGCCAGCACTCGCCACAGCCCGGCGGTCCCGGGACCCAACAACACACTGCAGCCCCGCACGACGTTCTGGAAGAGGAAGAGAGAGGGAGAGCGTGGAGATGTTAATCCGAAAGGGAAGGAGAGATGACACGGGGAGGAAAACGAGGTAAGGAACTGATCTGCCGCCATTGATCTGACGCCATTTCATGCCGAGGCGGCCAGTTCGGCTCCATTTGCTGCCTGTCAGGAGCCGGGAGCCGAGGACGCTCAGTGTGATGGGACAGGCAGCGACACTGACCGATGGCAAGGAAAAAAAAATGTCATATCACTCAAAATATGTGGATAATATCGCACTCAGACCAGGTTTTCAAAGGTCAGGTTTATAAAAACTGCTGGTCTGAAAAGTTTTTGTGCCAGTTTGTCTTTGAACATAAGACGGAAAAACACATCCATTAAAGAACTTCACAAAGAAAGTCACACATAAAGGAAAGTGGCAGACAGTGAAGAAAGATCACTTGATCGACTAAATCTGTCCGAGTAAATACGCAATGTTTGGTTGCTCGCCTTGATGTCCCATTAGGTCCAAAGAGCTGTAGTCACTTGCTAGAATACAGCGGTCCCTCGTTTATCGCGGGAGTTACGTTCTAAAAATAACCCGCAATAGGCGAAATCCGCGAAGTAGTCAGCTTTATTTTTTACAATTATTATAGATTCAATTCAATTCAATTCAATTCAATTCAATTTTATTTATTTGTATAGCCCAGAATCACAAATACAAATTTGTCTCAAAGGGCTTTACAGAAAAATACAAACATCCTCTGTCCTTAGACCCTCACATCGGATGAGGAACAACTCCCTAAAAAACCCCTTTAACAGGGAGAAAAATAGGAAGAAACCTCAGGGGAGCAACAGAGGAGGGATCCCTCCCCAGGACGGACAGACGTGCAATAGATGTTGTAAACACAGATAACAAACAATAAATGTATGGGAATAGATAGGTGGCGGATGAGGGATGATGACGCCAAGGCAAGCTGGATGCACCAGAGCAGCCAGGGACCCGGGCCACACAGCCACCTACACCACGACGACCTGGATCTAAAATAGACAGCACGCACTCGGACAAACACACATCAACCATTCACACACACTCACACAGAGACAAAGGTGGCACATTAATTATCTGGAGAAGACTAATTGATAATTAGCTCCGTGAGAGCAATAATTTCATAATCTCGTCGGCAGGTGAGTGCTTGGGTTACTTCACTGAGACAGAGAACCAGCCCACCGTACCACTAACTGTCAGCCATAAGTTAGGCCGAAGAGATGAGTTTTTAATCTAGATTTGAAAGAATCAACAGATTCAGATTGCCTGACGTCAGCAGGGAGGTTATTCCACAGCAGCGGGGCACGATAGGAAAAGGCCCGGCCACCTGCTGACTTCTTCTTAATCCTAGGTAAGCAAAGCAGCCCCGCATTTTGAGAGCGGAGAGCCCGCGATGGAATGTAGGGTTTAAGGAGATCCGAAAGGTAAGATGGGGCAAACCCATTTAAGATTTTGTAGGTTAACAGAAGCACCTTAAAGTCAGATCTAATATGCACAGGAAGCCAATGAAGGGAGGCCAGAATTGGAGTAATATGATCAAATTTTCTAGTTCTAGTTAAGACCCTAGCTGCAGCATTTTGAACCATCTGGAGACTTTTGGTGCTGGCCTGTGGGAGACCTGAAAACAGGACATTGCAGTAATCAAGTCTGGCTGAAACAAATGCATGAATTAAGGTCTCTGCGTCAGCCATGGACAGGGAAGACCGAATTTGTGCTATATTACGTAAATGAAAATAGGCAGTCTTGGTGATATCCTTAATGTGCCTGTCAAAGGATAAGCAGGGATCAAAAGTAACACCGAGATTTTTGGCTGCCACACTTTGTGAAATCACACAGTTGTCAAGTAGAACTGTTAACTGTTCAAAACAGTGTCTATGTCTGGGAGGGCCGACTACTAACATCTCAGTTTTATCTGAGTTTAATAGCAGGAAATTTAGTGACATCCAATTCTTTACCGCAGCCAGACAGACCTCTAATCTATTGATCTCTGTGGGATCATCAGCCTTTATGGGCAAATATAGCTGAGTATCATCAGCATAACAATGGAAATTAATACCATGGCTACGTATAATTTGTCCAAGTGGCGAGATGTACAGGGAAAAGAGAAGAGGACCCAGGACTGAGCCCTGAGGTACCCCGCATTTAACATTGGAGAATTTGGATCTAGTATTATTGTACATGACAGACTGTGTTCTTTCAGATAAATAGATGTTTTAAGGCTGTAAAACCCCTCACTACACACTTTATACACTTTTCTCAGACAGGCATTAACATTTTCTCACTTTTCTCTCTTGTTTAAACACTCTCAAAGTTCAAACCTTCATAGAAAAATAAGTCCAGTATTATAGAATGAACGCATTCTGTACTGTACAGGAGACACGGCACGGAGGAGATCGATTGACAATGGTCTACAGTCCCTTAGCCAATCAGGACGCAGAACACAATGCGCTGTAAAAAAAAAAAAAAAAAAATTGCACTAAAAAAAGTCCGCGAAACTGCGAGGCCGCGAAAGGTGAACCGCGTTATTGCGAGGGACAACTGTATCACACAGTTTGAATGCCTCCCAGAGATACACTTATGAATTATATTTGGGCAAAAGGAAGTTAAGATGATAAAAATAAAAGATAAAAAAAATGATAAAATTCAATGATGCCTTTAATTCAAATCTGACGTTCCTCCAATCCACTGACTACTGTCTGTAACTGAGCTGAAATATAACATACACAATGTGTCTGCCTAAACACATTTTAATTAAACAAAGCCTGTACTAAGATGCTCCAGTGTTAATCCTATTCTGTGCCAGACCAATATTGAACTGCAAACTTACAGAATGTCAAAAAACAGAAAGAACAAGAAGCAGAGAAACAGAAAAGGGAGAGAAAAAATAAGAATAATGCCAAGTGCAGGATGGAAAAATGGGGAGAAAGGAGAAAGAGAGGAGGAAAGAGTGGGACGTCACGATTAAATCTAGTCCAAGGCTAAACACTCAGCTGGTCAAAAACTGGACAAAGACCATAGGTAGATGTCAAATGTTTAGAGGCACCATGAATTTTCAATCTGTGACGGCTTCCTCATCGACAGGGTCATCGCCATTTCCATAATTCCACTCGACGCTTTTCAACATCACAACTCTGAACCCGGTCAAACTGTCCTTCAGTTCAAAATGAAACGTTTTCAGACGAACTCTTCATCCAGTCAATTAAATGGAGAGCTGGTGTGGAGCTTCTACCTCCAAAAGGCTTCAACCTGCAGTTCAGATTGTCATTATGGTAATGCACCTCCTCAGTAGCTTAAGGAGAATTTGCACCCTTGTCTCCTCCTCTTTGGTGCCACATCTCTGACTTTCATTGGTGTCGTGGTTTTGCCTGAAGCCTCGCAGAAAATCTTGGAAGAGCAACAAGAGACGACATGTAGGAAACTTTTAATATATGGAGAGACAGAAGACACAGTCTGAGTCATCTCGACACCTTCAGAGGAGGAATCACACGGCCCAAAACGCCAGACCAGCTCGCCCCAACAGTCCACAAAAGACGGAAAGAAAAGAGCGAGGAGGCGATGATCAAGGGAGCGAGGGAGTGAGGGAGGCGTGAGGGAAAGAAGAAGGAGGCTGAGAGGAAAAGAGCTCGATGCGGTTGAGATTGCAGCCCAGGGAGATTTCCGAGGCGCCGGGGTTCGCTTATTCTCAGGCTCAATAAAGCATCCCAGCCTCGCAGGAAGTTCTGGAGAAAACAATAGCGGGGGGAGAATGATATTAAGGTAGAGAAGAGGGGAAAAATAGAGAAAGAGAGAAAGAGAAAGAGACTAGGTAACTTGATCCTGGGATGGATCTTGTCTTAGAAGGAGCAGATCTAATCATGCTCTGCAGCCTGGGTGAGAGAGAGAGAGAGAAAGAGAGAGAGAGAGAGAGAGAGAGAGAGAGAGAGAGAGAGACAGTGTGGAGAAGCTTCTTTGAAAGCATAGTTTTGCAAGCAACCAATTACTTCACACTGGAAAAGGCTGAATAACAGCGCAGCTACCCTCAGGAGGACCTTCTCAACCCTGTCGGTCCCACGGGTGGCTCCGTCATTACAGATGCATGCTGCTCGGCTGAGCTTGGTTCAAACCCACACAACTTTTATTTTAAATTCTAGTCGAGATCCCAAACGTGTCCTGCTGAATTTCAGACAAGTGTGTATAAAGCGATTCGCAAGACATTTAGATATTTTCCATCTGATGCGACGCTGCAGCCGTGAAACAATCTTGGCTTTGAATAGTTCACGCAATAAAACTGTGATGTAGCTTCAATTAAACTTTGCAGCCAGCACATACAGAATATGAATGTGGATTTTTTTTCTAACCTTGAAACACCTAAAGGGGAAATAAAAGGGGATATCATAAGTCAAGGGTTAAACTATAGCTACTTAGAGACAGCAGTTCAAACTATTTTGTAATGTAATACAAAATTATGGGAAAATATCCTACAAAATTAAGTGATATGCCAGCAAAAAGTGTCACTCGTTTGAGTTTACTGAAAAGGAGAAACACACTCTGCCTGCTTGTCACACACAAACAAACAAACAAACAAACAAACAAATGGTGAAAGGAATAGCAGCTTTGGTTTTGTATGCAGTTTGGAGCCATAAATGTAAAATTTCTGTCAAATTTTCCTTTAATGGCCCAAAATTATAGTGTCAGTAACAACATCAAAGTAATATAACTACTTAACTTACTATGCAAACATAAATTTAATTGAATTATCAGAAAGGTAATGCAACATGCAGTTGAGCTACTGATTAAATTATATGTGGTGAAACTTTACTCTTCGACTCTGGGAAGTGAAAAGGAAAGAAGGGAAGACCTGAGCTGGATACTGATTTGGGCTGTGGCTTTAAAGTAACTGGCACAAAAGCAAAAAAAAAAAAATCTACAAAAAACACAGAAATGGAGACAAAAAAAAAAAATGCAAACCCAAACCAAAAAAAAAACAAAAAAAACAATTACACCAAGTTTTACTATTGCAATGTGGCCATTCATAAATAGCTGTTATTCATAATCTTTTGGGTTTCCTCCATCCTCATGCTCGTCATGGATTATTTTTGATTCTGGGCAGAGAAGCCTGTGATAGATAGGCCTGCGCTCCACCGCCTGGCAGGATGTTGTGGAGGAGCAGAGAGGAAGAGTAATATCAAGCATCAAGGGAGAGAGGGAGAGCCAGAGAGAGAGAGAGAGAGAGAGAGAGAGAGAGAGGAGAAGTGCTTGATGTGGTTGTGATTCTGCGCTGGGACTCGCTGTGCAGGCAGACTGCAGCAGACCCGGTGAAGCACTGCAGTCTCACACTGTGCTCCGGAGGGGGAAAAAAAAAAAAAGAGAGAGAGCTTTAAGGGAATAGGAAGAGAACGGAATCCAAAGAAGCGAGGAAGGGAGCGAATAAGTGACAGAAGATTAGAAAAAACTACACAGAAAGAGTGCAAGAGAAGGAGAGAGGGAATGTTAGAGAGGGAAAAGATGAGAGAGAGGAAGGTAAACGTCAGAGGCAAGAGGCGGAGAGACGGACCAAACAAAATGGAAAGACAGAAAGGAAAGAAACGGTGACCGGCATCACAGCAGAAACACATGTCAAGATTTCTAACCAAGGATGTGTAGATCTTTGCTGATGGCACGATTTCTTATTATCATTTTATAAACTTTCATTAACTTTCTCCTCCTGTAGTAACATGGATAAAGTCAAACAACAATGGGAACATGATCTTGGAAAACACCTACCACCTGAACAATGGAACTCTATTATAGGACATGCAAATTATTTATCAAAATGTGTCAGATATAAACTTATACAGATGAAGATTTCACACCGAACATATATAACCCCATACAAAACAAATAAAATGAATCCTCAGACGTCAGACTTGGGCTGGCACGGCTGTGGAAAAAGAGGATCTTTAATACATATGCTATGGCACTGTCCAGAAATAAGAAGATTTTGGGAAGGAGTCCAAAATACTTTATGCTCAATTATAAATGATGATGTGCCAATGTGCCCAGAAGTGTGCTTGTTGGGAGCTAAAATGGTTCGTGTAAAATCTGAAGAAATACAACAGCTTTTAACGGTGGCATACCTTTCTGTGAAAAAGGATTATCTTCATGAATTGGAAACCTAATTGTTTCTGTTTGAATAACTTCATACTTCATAGAATTAATAATGATGGAACGTGCAGCCTCAGCCTTACAGGAGCTGTGTAGACATGATTTTGATGGACCATGGACACTCATTAAAGAATATATAAATGTGAGAAATTCAACTTAGTTTAATAACGTTTATAAATGCTGAGGATATGATATGATTTTCTTTCTTTCTTTCTTCTTTCTTTATGACTTTCTTCATCTTCAGTCTCTCCACTATCAGCCGACTCATCTCTCACTACAAAAGCAACAAGTGTCTCATCTCTGCTGTCTTTTGCTTGCAAGTTACTATACATATCTGACTCCAATTAAATAGTTAAACGTAAACACACACAATGACCGTAAATAACCGCCTCGAGCTAGTGAGTCAATTCAGCAACACACACAATAATAGATGGAGAGCGCCCGAGCAGCGCCTGCATGCCTGCGTTTGTTTGTCTGTGCAAAACCTTTGCCCACTCACCAACAATATCTGCAGTTTTTATTTTTTCCCATGCATCATTTATTGGTCAATTCCCCGCAGCGGCGCAAGGAAACATTATTAAAGACGAGAAACCTAGACGCCAAGATTATGAGCTTTTCCTCCTGGTTGTGTGTGTGCAGGAGTCAGTGTTATCTGTGTGTTTGTCGTGCGTGGGACTGACAGACACATTTTTGTACCTTTCCCTTTGTTCCCTGTTGCTGTTTGATGCTGTTAATGGCTTCTTGTTCAGGTATGTCGCTTTTGTAGTTACAGATTTGAACAATCAGTTTTCCTACATTAGCAGCCTCACAAGGCAGCAAGGTGTAACTTAATTGCATCATGAGGATTTTAAATCACAAATCAAATAACGTGATGTCAGTAACCGACATACAGCATGTTTACCATCCGCCTGATCTTCATTTTCCTTTATTTTATAGCCAAAGAAACGTAGAGATCTCATGTTTTCGACCAAAGTGGAAATATCTTCCTCATCTGCACGGCTGATTGGTGGATTTTCTCTTCTTTTCAGCCTGAACACATTACTCGGGTTGAAAATAAGGCTGTGTTTTGTTCATGAAAATATTCCGTAGTGCAAGGAGACTGCCAGACTGCAAAAGTGCCCAGATGGCCTGTATTTATCTATGGAAAAATGGGAGAAAAAAAAAAAAAAAGATGTAAAGAGTTTTAAACAGACAGCAGACGAGGGGATTAAAAAGAAAGAGAGAGAGAGTCAGCGAGGACGTCAGGCGGGGATTCACTTCACCTCAGGAACTTCAGGAAGCAGATTTGACTTGAAACTCAAACAATGCACAGGTTGTCATATCTGAACTATTGAGAACAAACCGAGAAACTGAGAATTAGTTAACTCTCTGTCATCAAGCTCCAGTTCATCCAGAGCTCAAAAATCACTGTTTGAGGTCTCAGAGGACTTTACAGCAAACTAAACAGGATGACACCCCCTGATTTGAACGCTATTTTTACGATTTTGAATGCTAGATGCGGGTCTTGAATTAAATTAAAATCACATTCAATGCATTTTCTCTAAGTGGTTTATTTAGCAGTTTCCCAGAATTACATTGCTTTTCATATAAGTTTTCATATCCTCTCTGCTCCTGTTTGTTGGAATTGCCTATCAACATCATTGCAACATAAAAAAAAAAACAGATTTTTTTGGAACCGTCCTTCTCTGAAACATGGAATCAGACCATCTTTCTTCACGCATTCAACTTGGAATGAGAAAATAAAGCAAAATGTACAGTTTGGGGGAAGTATTCCTTTAGGAGCATATTTCCACAGCTTCCTGTCAAAGGACTTTACAGCAAACTAAACAGGATGACACCCCCTGATTTGAACCCTGGGCAAGAGAAAACCTCCTAGAAAAACCCCAAAGATAATAGAGATTAAAAAAAAAAAAAAAAAGGGAAGACATCTTGAGAGGAACCATGGAGAGACGGGACGCCCTCCTGGTCATTCAGGTGTGCAAAAACTGTCGACCATGTGGGCAAATTATCAAATTAAATTAGCCAATTAGAGCAGATCAGAATGCAAATCAAAATCCGGATGCAACAACAAGACATGCAACGTAAATTATACGGAGAAGGCACGCCGGGGGACGAGCAGACAAAACAAAGCGAGCCGAGGGAGCAGCAGGAGGCCTTGAGAGAGGCAGGCGGCACCGCAATCATCATCAGCAACCTTCTGCGGGGGAAACCGAGTCTAGTCTGAGCCTTTATTTATATATTAGTGAGCCCACTAAGAGCAACTCTTTCACATTAGCATCTTATTATAATGATTAAATACTGATGGATTAGCAGTGTTTTTTACGCGGATTGCCTACACTTGGAAATTAACATATGTCAAAATGCAGCATGTTCTTCGGTAAAGGTAGTGTGTTCTTGGAAGCCAGCTCACTAGATATCTTTAAAAGAAGACTAAAAACCTACCTTTTCACTCTAGCCTTTAACCAGCTCCTATTTTATTCCACACTGTTCTCTTTTATTGTCTTATTTGCATCTTTTGTTTTATTTCAAAGTTCTCGTTTTTAGCCTTTTCTTTTTAATTCCACCCTGTGCTGTTTTGAATGTTTTATTTTAATGTTTTCAAATGTTCTTTTTATTGTGAAGCACTTTGAGCTGCAATTCTTGTATGAAAGGTGCTATACAAGTAAAGTTTTATTATTATTATTATAAAACGTACCATGGAGTATGCACAAAAATTTCAAATAATGCAGAAATTTGTTTAGGCCTGGCCATGCCTCATTTGCAGATGATGGAGCGTACCGTATCGCATTCCCCCACACTTCTCCACCTCATCCTTGAAAAGCGAGGCGCGTTTCCACCCAGCCGCTCGGCGAGGTGTGAGCCACATTTCGGTAGGCGGTATCCTGGACGGGCTTTGATCACAGCTTGACCGCGCGAGCCTTTCCTCCGCCTCCGTTTCTCCATTCATCGCCGCATTCCTGATGTGACAACCCTACTTTCCTCCCCGCTGTCCTCTGCTTCTCCCCCAGCCACGGGGCTCTGTCACCGCCGCTGGGTTACTATGGTAACTTGGTGTTCTACATTACCTTTTGTCAGGCCTAATCGCTGCTGTTTAAAGTGAGGTGTCAGGTAAGATGAGATGTTTTTTTTTTTTTTTTTTTGTTACAGAGAAACCGCTGGATGTCTCTAGCTCCACTTCAGCGAAACCAGGCTGCAAGCTGACAGGACGACTGTGCCACCGGGCAAAGGTTGAGGTCAGGAGTCAGACGAGGTTTTTGTTGTTAGAGAAATTGCAAGATGTCACTTGAAATTACCGGCGTGCTGCGGCGGCAACCAATTGCCACTTTTCACTTTCCTGAAAAACACTGCACTGCATGTTGGTGAGACCCTAATGACCAAGTTGCTGATTTATTGTCAAGCAGAGCGGTTAAGCGAAATGTCAGGTAGGATGAGTTTTCCATCTCACACGCTATGGGATGTCCCTCATGCTGCTGCTGTGTTACTATAGCAACTGACCTTGTTAGCAGAAGACAATGCATTGATTTCGGGAAGCGTTGCGTGCGGTGTGAGACTCAGACTCTCAGCCTGCATCTGACACTGTCAATGCCCCACAGGAATTCTCACACCAATTTAAAATGAGAGTTATAAGTTTAGCGCCCGGTTAACAAGTTAGTCCACAGCAGATGCCGTTCGCCGAGTAAAGCACGAGCGCCGCTGCGGTGTTTCGGACGGACTGAATCGGCTGACAAAGACGCACATGAGGTTGAAATGCTGGAACGTGCAGGGTTCACCGGGTGCAAGAATCACTGTGTGGGTGTCATTTCTGGATTTTTTTGTTCAGTCTTGAGTGTTAATCAGCTTTACAGCAGGGCCAACACAGTGTATGTGAGAATTCAGCACGTGCAACAAGTGTTAATTAATGTCTTTACGTGTGAGTGTTGATTTATTCATCCTTCTACCTCCTCGTCATTTCAGTATCCATAAAGAGGACTTGATGGTATACTATATACCCCATACACACGTTTACATATACAAAACCTCGCTTGGTTGTCATTGGAAAGGTGCTGAGTGGCATCTGTGCTATTTAAGCAGGCTCGCAGCTTTAATTCAGACAGTTTTTCAAGGAAAACACGAGCATGCATTGACAAAACTGAGAAGTTATTAAATCTATCTACAACCAGCCTGTATCGACGCTTAAAGGCAGAATGATTTGTTGGTTGCATTTGTTTGTAAACACAACATTCAAAATTGGCCATTGGTTTTATTTTCCTAGGATGGCGACGGAAGGACCCACTGGCCCAAAATGTAACATCGCCATCCTAGGAAAGAAATCCTCATCCTCATCCTCTCACTCAGTGCTTGCCAGCGAGAGAAAGCAAAACCCAGATGCAGTTTCGTTGTGGAAGGCGTCCACTAGGTTTCTTTTTTCCACAGTCTGTGATTTTCGTAGCTTCCAATTGGACGCTGTGCTATTGATCTGTCTCTGTGTACTGTGATTGGCTGGGAGCTACACACCTGCTGCCCAGAGGCCGACGCCCAGAAGAGTCCCGCACTCAGCTAAACAAGAAAATCCAGGCGGAGGGCGGGGTCTGTGCAGACACACACACACCAACACACTGCTAGTGGCTCAAAGTGATGGTTGAGAGGGATTATTTCATTTTATTTAAGGAAAATCCCACACATTCTGCCTTTAATAGAAATCAGTTGGTTGAGATGCTTTGGCACAAACGACGGGGTGCTACTACCGCTTCCGCTCAGTTTCTATAGCAACCCTAAAGACGACACAACCAATGACGGTGCTGAAGCGGTGAATCAGGGCCGCCCTCCGTCTCAGCACCGCAGGTTTGTGGCTACTCCTGCCACTCCAGCTGACATCAGGGGGTAAAAATCCTTCTTGTTAACACACATTATTAAATTCCACGTGTAGGTGCACAGGTGCAGAAGATAACCGCCCACCGTATTGTCTATTAAATATGAAAAAATCCCCTCCGGCTGCTATAACAAGCTGGAACTATTTAAGCAGTTAAACATGAATGATGAATACAGCTGAGGTGAAATATCAGGTACAACGAGATTCATCGCTATGCCACTTACTTTTGCTACTGCGACTGCAAATACTACGATCATTACTTCATTACTACCATTAAAAACAGCTACTATTACTACAACAACTACTTTTAAAGTATTATGACTTTACATACTTGAGCAACCTGTAACTATTTCTCTCCAAACTACATGCAAGACAAACGGGGCTACTAGTACCTGCATATTATCATCACGCAGGGTGTCAATTTTGCATCACCGTTGCCATAGTAACCCACACCTTGTCATTCAATGCCACATGAGCTGGTAATTTAAAACGGTTAGAGATGGATTTTCAGTTCATATCTTATTAGAGGAGGGAGTGCAGCCACTGTAATCTTGATGCATGGGGAGCTCGCTGTGACACGTAAATTTAACATTTATGGGGAAATGGGAGGATTAAATTATATTGAGATATGTGTGTGTGTGTGTGTCAATGTCAAAGAGAAAAACACACACACACACCAAAAAAAAAAAAACATGCTAAAATGTTCCTGTGTCAACTCGTGCATCCTCAGCTGATAGCGATGTATTGGGCAAAATGAGAGTCTGCCAGTTAATATGGTGAGGTGACATGGTGCAATATTTCATGAGCTACTGTCACTGCATCACCATAGCAACATTACCCTCCATCTCGGAGAAAAAGATACCTCATTGTGCCGTCTTGTCACCGAGTCTGTACCCTGCGAAGGTGCAGTCAATCATATCTACCCTTTCAAATGTGCAGCAATGTTATGTCTCCAAGCAGATAAGTTTGAAATTAATCGCTCCTCCTGCTTGTTATATTGAAAAAAAGGGTTTGTTAATAACTTGGCGTGCCCTGTTGCAGAGGAACGGCGCTTAAAATAAACTGCTGAAGGTGCTGCATGTAGCATTTTAAACAGTGATATATCAACGTCAAACTAATTGTGATTCATTGGTATAATAACTCTAAATAATTAAAACCATGAATGAGACGGTCGGTTCAGCCGGCTCTATCTGCTGGCAGTGGTATTGTTAGTGCTAGTCCGCTCATTTAAAGGAATAGTTCACCCCAAAACGATGCATTTTGTATAATTTATTGACCCCAAGTTGTCTGGTTTTAGTTGGATGCCTCTTGGAGAACAAAGTCTCCAAAAACTGTTGCCGTTTCTGTCTCTGGCGATAATTACACTTCCAATTAACCCTATAAAGCCATTTGTATCATCTATGATACACATTTTCAATTCCGTTTTTCGTTTTCAGTTTAATCAATACTTGACCAAAATACTGTTGTATACCTTTGGACACTTCCCCTGTTCACCCTCGACCATACCATTGGCACTTCAAGTACATATCATATATCATACACCAGAAAGGTCGTGTAATAACATATTTTTTGAATTATTATTTTTTTTTTATATATATATAAATTTTGTTATAGGACTAATAAAGGGTTCAGTTTCAAAAAATTTGAATTTTCTGCCAATTCTTTCATAGTTCAGGCTTTATAGGGTTAAGAGTGTCATTGTAGCCACTGAGTGAATGCTAGATGCGGGTCTTGAATTAAATTAAAATCACATTCAATGCATTTTCTCTAAGTGGTTTATTTAGCAGTTTCCCATTATTACATTGGTTTTCGTATAAGTTTTCATATCCTCTCTGCTCCTGTTTGTTGGAATTGCCCATCAAACGTCATTGCAACATAAAAAAACAGATTTTTTTTTGGAACTTTCCTTCTCTGAAACATGAAATCCGACCATCTTTCTTCGCGCATTCAACTTGGAATGAGTAAATAATGCAAAATGTGCAGTTTGGGTGACGTATTCCTTTAGGAGCCTACTTCCACAGCTTCCTGTCACAAAGTTGGTGTCGCTACTTGTTGCCTCTCTACCTTCCTGGTGTTGCTTCGTTTTAGACCAGCAGGATGAAGATCAACACTTTCACTCGTTCCACCATCTGCTGCTGCCAGACACTCTGACTGCTTTAGCTCTGTTCACGCTCAGTTCCTGTTTTCGTGCCCTAAATCAATCCAGACATGTCATGGCAAACCCAAGCTGATCATTTTAAAATGCAATGCGGAGGCCAGAAGAGGCTGAAACTCTTTCTGGTAATGTTTTTGGTAACTGTACAAACGTGTCAAAATAAACGTGGTAGTGATTTCATCTAAAAATATTACACAAGGCATCTTTAAGTGATTTCTAGCTACTGCAGTCAGCCTCTTGGTTAGAGAAAGTGTCATAATATTTCTTGTTTCTACAGACTGTCTTGTAAAGTGGTAGGTTCGGTATTGGAAGAAAATCTGTCTCTCTTTTCTTGTGGAAGTGTCCTTGAACAAACGGCTTTCAGCCCTCCGCTGAAACTCGTGCGTTGATGTCAGGGTAAAAAATGCCGGGAAACGCAGCGTGTGTGTGTCTCTAATTGAAAGGAACGATTCTGATTTTTTTTTCTTTCTCGTTTTTCTTTTACCTCGTTGAAGTGTGCGTCCTGAGTCGCGGTGAGTCCAAAGCCGCTCTGTTGGGTCTCGAAGGTCAGGAGGCGGGACAGCAGCCGCTCTGCGATCTGCAAGTCGTTGCCATAGAGACGGGCCGTCGCTTCGGTGACGTCGCGGAGCTGGTGGGCCAGCTTCTTCTCCATGATGGTGCTCAGCTCCGTCTCGTTACGCTCCAGGGACTCCAGCTGCGCACACAGACACACACACACACACACACACACACACACACAGCAAAAACAAGAGAAAAAGTGAAAAGCCAGTTTTTTATTTACTCTCATCACAGAACGATGTTACAGTTAACCACAAAATAGCCACTGTGATGAAAAAAAATTATAGGACATCTAGATCATTGTATTACCATTACAAAGTATATTCAGTATATCCACTTGGTCATATTATTTCTTTTGCATATATGCAGCAGCGGCGAGAAAAAAAAAAAAGAAAGAGAGATGTGCTTTACTGCACATACAGCAACACTGAATTCTATTAAAGGCTGCGTGGGACTTAATTTAAACTGTCCATATATTTGAATTATATGAGACACTTACACATGCATACAGTACACGCATGCATTTATGTGTGAGCATTTCAAAGATGTGAATTAAGTTTGAAATAAGCCCTGCATCGCGCCTGAGGGAGGCCAATTGCGTTAAAATTACTGCTGGAGCTGCGGTTACTTGAGAGTATTAGCACACGTACGGCAGCGTTGAGCTCCACGAACGGAGGGGAGGTGCAGTTGTAGAGATCGGGCTCCAGCCATCCTCTCTCCACGTCACAGTGTCTTATGGCTGCACCTGCAAAGGAGAGGAGCAAACACATCCGACGTCTTGTCACAACAACAGTAAAAAAAAAAAAAAAAAATGCACAAGTCACGGCATAAAAAGAGATTATTTTATATTTAATTGAATTCACATGATATTCCAGTGTTTTTGTGCATTGGCATGAATCTGGCACGGGATCGTCACATGTAAACGATTAATCTAAAGATGAATACAGTGTCACAAAACATAATATCACGATAATCAAGTGTATCGATATTTTCTTACACCCCTAATCCACATCATATATCATGATGGCAAAAAGCATAATTTTACTGTATTTTAACAGATATTAAAATATGATAATCCAGTGTGTAAGAGTGTGCACATGCTATGAACATACCTGTGTGTTTGCAGTATTACATTATAACACATAAACACACTGTATGTTGTTGTTGTTGTTTTTTGTTTGTTTGTTTGTTTGTTTTTTTACATATTTTGTGTTGAAAAATAACACACTGTCCCAAAAAGGAGGCACAGATTTGCATAAATGACTTTTGATTCAGGAGGCAGAGCGCTCGTCTGGTAATCGGAGGGTTCCCGGTTCGATCCCCGGCTCCTCCAGAGAGCGTGTCAAAGTGTCCTTGAGCAAGACACTGAACCCCCAACTGCTCCTGATGGGCAGCTT
>NC_043986.1:7844525-7849525 GCF_902150065.1 Myripristis murdjan | reverse complement strand
CCTCATCAGATACATTTACATGGACCCTAATATTCTGCTAATAATCAGAAGAACAGCCCAGTCAGAATAAAAATCCCTCATGTAACCACTGTAATCAGAAGAGATTGGCCTGATCAGAAGGAATTATCAATCAGACTGATGCTTTAAAAATATTAGCGCCTGATAACCACGTAAACTCTTAATCTGATGGTTTCTCTCTGGTTGGAATAAATCTGATCTTTCTGTGCATGTTTGTCCCATGTAAGGGGGAAACATCAGGTGACGTGACAAGTTTCCAGGACGGACAGAAACACAGCGGCAGCAAAACACAACTTGGTTTGTGGCTGATACAACTCTTTTTGTTGTAAATCTTTAAAGTATGGTTGAATGCCTCCTTTAAAACATCTTCAAACCTTTTCAAACATCTTACCAAACTGTCGACCAAATCACAAACCTGCTGGAGAAGTTTGAAGGCTGCCTGTTAAAAGAATAAAAGTCCAAACCAGCAGCCAGGGTTCATTTTTACAGTCTGATGGACAACCTGATGGGGGCGCCACCACGGGACAACATGACTATAACAATATTATATATTATATATTATAGTAATATTCCCGGCAGATTAGATGATTCCCAGCAGGCGCAGCCGCTTTGCACGTTAAAAAAGTTCAGTTCTGATTAGACGCTCTGTGGCATGTAAACTCACATCGTATCAGATCACTTTATTTCGCCTCCGTGTAAACAGTTAACCCTCCTATTATGTTTGGAGTCAATATGATCCCAGCCAATGTTTAACGTCTCTAAATAAATGATTAACATCATTTTTTTGCTTCATATTTAATGGGTTTTCCTAATTTAATGGGTACTACCAGGAAAACATGAAATTCACACACTTTGCAACGCATCGGTTATAAATAACAAAAATCTGTAGAAATAATATGAAGCCATCAAAATACCAAAAATTTATATTTTTTTCCAATTATAGGTCAATAAGTGAGATTTTATGGTGATTTGCATATTTTTCCATAGTCGCGTAATAGGAATACTGGATGTATAAGTGGGGGTGGGAGGGGGTTATGTTTTATTTAAAGGGCTATTTAGGTCGTCAACAAAGAAACATAAAGTACCTGACACATAAACTTTGGTAACCATTTTAGTTTTAATAATTTTGTGGAGTTTTAAACTGCTGGGGTCAAATTGACCCCAGACATAAAAGATGTTAGTAAATTTGAACATAACAGGAGAATTAAACTGGAATCTCTAATCAGAATAATTTCAAGGAAGGAATATTGTCCATGTACCTGTAGCTATTGTCTGATAATGAAAACCAAGTTGACTCAACCATACAATTTTGGGTTTATTCCACATTATCTTGTCAGCTGAGTCTTTAATCAACCATATCTAAAATCTAGAAAACTGGGATAAGCTTCCCTAACCGGGACACTCAAGTCCATGTAAACGTAGTCAGTGTCACCATTTTACTCCCTGCAGCTGAGAGAGCCAAGGTGTGCTGCAATATTAACACCAAGATTTATACTAAATTACACTATAAAGAGCTGTGTCTGTCAAGTCTGAAGATAGCAGATAATTAAAAAAAAAAAAAAAAAAAACATCCCGACTTCATTAAAAAATGAAAAGAGCCTCTGACTTGTCTGACGACCTTCATTTTTTCTTAAAAAGTATTTTCATTAAGTCGTTTTCAAGTAAAAATTAAGAAAAGGACGCCGGGAAAATGACTAACATACTACATTTTGCAGCACCAATCCATTATCGACGTGTTTGAGCTGATTCTCATTTTCGCCGCCGAGGAGATAATGTTCCCTGTCAGCGGAGTGAGAGAGACACTGGGAGTAAACACCAGAGGCATTAAATTACAGCAGGGCGTTCAGAATCTGCAGGGTTTGTCTCCTCGGCTCAAAGTGATGATTCTCATTTTATTTATTCTGGAAAAAAAAAATAAATAAATAAAAAAATTGCCCCGGTCTGCCTGCTGCTTCATGTTCACACACACTTACACACTTCAATATCTGGCAGTTTCCCAAGACAACCTGCTGTCCGAAGGTTAAGTGCCTTGCTCCAGGGCACTTGGGCAGTTGTTCAGAGTCAATCAGAATTTAAAAAAAAAAAAAAAAAACTGTTGCTGTGCATTTTTTTTAAGCCTCGTTGTTTAACCACCGAGTCTGCTGCATGCATGCGTACGTGCATGTGTGTGTGTGTGTGTGTGTGTGTTTGTGTGTGTGTGTGTGTGCAAAGAGGTTTGGAGGTCAGTGATTACAGATTAGGGTCAAAAGATTAGATTAGGGCCAAGGCTAAAACAAAGGGTTAAACATGTTGATTACACACATAAATCCACAAACATGTACACACACACACACACACACACACACACACACACACACACACACACACACACACACAGTATACATGTGGATGAACGATAAACTAGTAATCACATCATGATATGTCTGCAGGGGCATGGAGCGATCAGATTTGAGGATTATTGTTCAGACGTGTGCATTTGTCTGCACTTTCCATTCAAATGCATGTTATTTTTTTTTTTTTCTTATCTTATACATGTTTTGTCTTTTGCACTTATATTTATACTGAGTGTGTATGTGTGTGTGTGTGTGTTTTTTTCTTTCTGTCTTTCTTTTTTTTTTGATGAAAATGCCAGCAGGTGGGACGATCATCATATCATGATGGCTGGTGTATTTTATACATCTGGATTAGCCTTTCAGATTATGAGACTCTGAGATGATTATGTTTGGTTTAAGCCGGAGCCATCGACGTCCGAGTTATGTCACTGAACACGGCAGGATCCCTCCGGCCCGGACAGCACCGATTTAACCGGCTCCGTGTGAAAATCAGCGCCGCGCCTGCAGATATTCAACATTTTTGAATTTTCCCTGACCTTTCATGAGTAAGACGCTGAATTTCCTCCAGATTTTACAACAAACAAACAGATTCAGAGGTCTCTAAAGATTATTATTATGTGTTTCATTCTGCAGGGAAGTGATCACAACCTGCACACAATGGAAAATAAACAAATTCCACAATATTCCCTGCCTTGTCCCTATCATTTGGTCAATTCCCTGACATTCCCAAAACGTTCAAAATCTTTTCAAAATTCAGTGACTTTCCAGAAATTGAAAGGCCCTGCGGTGATGCCACTGAAATCACCGTGGGCTGCCACTTCCTGACGGAGTGACTGCCAGACGCCACGAACGAATCCGGCTGCAGTTTGATCTAATCTCGCTGAGCAAACAAGCGAACCCCTTAGAGACTGAAACAGCTTCTCATAAACAAGACGCCGAGTCCTTTCCCACTCCTTCTTGGTAAAGCTGCTCCACAGTTGTTTGGACTAAGAGTGGAGAGTTGTTGTCTTACACACACACACACACACACACACACACACACACACACACACCAAGAAATGTATGCAAATAAGTTGTGGCACAAAAAAGCACCGTGCAAGAAAATAGTCCCCTTCATCGTAAACTGTGACAGCTTTAAACCCTTCTCCACCCAGACGGCACCTTTGTGTCCGGAAAGCACCGCTCATATACGACTGAAAATTCTCTCTCTCTCTCTTGCTTGCTTAAAAATATACAGTGGTGGAAAAAGTTTTCGGACACCCCTTGCATTTGTGAAATATTGCATTAACAAATCACTCTTAGGTCTTCAAGTGCAATTTCTTTTAGTACAGTCACAGCCAAAATACTAAACAAATCCTAAAAAAGCCATTAAACACTTAAAATTGATTGGTTCCATAAAAATACATAAGACATTTTGAGTATTGGGTCATTTTGGTACCAGTGATGAAGGTCGTTCTTTTTATTAAAAGGCACAATTTTTGTTGCCGAGCTTGGTGTCTATATAAAGCCAGCACATCTGAAAGTTCTTCAGACACAAAAATGGCTAAAACAAGGAACCTAACGCAGGAAACACGCCTGAAGATAAAGATTAAACTGTCAAGAATTTAGTTTTGTTAGTTTTTCTTGTAAACAATAAACAAAAAATATATATATAATTTGTATTTGTTTGTATCTGTCTAATGCAGCCACACCTTTTGAAACACAAAAAAGATTTTTCCACAATTATTTCATGATGATATTTGAGATTGTGAGATTGTGTAAAATTTTAAGGGTGTCCGAAAACTTTTTTCCAACACTGTATCCTGGAGCAAAGATAGCTGCTGTTTATGAATGCGGGAAAAAAACAAACAAACAAACAAAAACAAAAAAAACATTTGAGATAATTCTTTAATGCACTTTTTATAGGTAAGAAAAGTGTGAACAGCGCGCTCTTTTCCCTGCGCAAACCTTTACAGCCTTTGTCCACACCGACGTGCCGGCCTGAATTTACTCAGTTTGACTCGGCTTGCGATCCCAGAGCGGCTTGGATTTGTGTTTCCATGACAACAGGGCTGTTTTTACCTTATGGTGAAGCCCCACCAACCGGCGTCCCACATGAGCGCTTTATTTCCAAAACATGAACTCGAAAGGGCTGCTGAACCAAATTAGTGTAACTAAGAGATTCGCTGTTAAAAATCATTTTTACACGGTCAGATGATCGACTACGGTAAAACTTTCCCGAGTGTCACTTCAGGGTCTTCCCGGCTGTAAGCAGCTTGTTTCCGTTTCTCTCTGACCGGTGAATGACGCCGAAGCTTTCTGATGTGGCCGGGTCGCAGAGTCCGGCGCGCTTTGGCCCTGATCATCTATGGAGATGATCCATTGTGGGCGTGCACTGCAAAAACTCAAAATCTTACCAAGATTATTTGTCTTATTTCAAGTCAAAAATGTCTTATTTCTAGTCAAAATATCTCATTACACTTAAAATAAGACATGATCACCTCAGAAGTAAATTGTTTTTAGACAATTGTCTCTTGTTTCAAGTGAAAATTTGCTTGTTTCATTGGCAAAATTTGCCAGTGGAAAAAGTGAAAATTCACTTGAAATAAGTGAAAATTAGCTAGAAACAAGAAACAAATTTTGCCAATGAAACAAGCAAATTTTCACTTG
>NC_043986.1:7829525-7839525 GCF_902150065.1 Myripristis murdjan | reverse complement strand
GGAAAAGAGAAAAAAAAAAGTGCTGTACATTTGATTTGAATTTGGTAATATACACTATATTACCAAAAGTATTCGCTCACCCATTCAAATGATCAGAATCAGGTGTCCTAATCACTTGGCCTGGCCACAGGTGTATAAAATCAAGCACTCAGGCATGCAGACTGTGAAACAAGACATTTGTGAAAGAATGGGCCGCTCTCAGGAGCTCAGTGAATTCCAGCGTGGAACTGTCATAGGATGCCACCTGTGCAACAAATCCAGTCGTGAAATTTCCTCGCTCCTAAATATTCCACAGTCAACTGTCAGCTCTATTATAACAAAATGGAAGCGTTTGGGAACAACAGCAACTCAGCCACGAAGTGGTAGACCACGTAAAGTGACGGAGAGGGGTCAGCGGATGCTGAAGCGCATAGTGCAAAGAGGTCGCCGACTTTCTGCACAGTCAATTGCTACAGAGCTACAAACTTCATGTGACCTTCAGATTAGCCCAAGTACAGTACGCAGAGAGCTTCATGGAATGGGTTTCCATGGCCGAGCAGCTGCAGCCAAGCCACACATCACCAAGTGCAATGCAAAGCGTCGGATGCAATGGTGTAAAGCACGCCGCCACTGGCCTCTAGAGCAGTGGAGACGAGTTCTCTGGAGTGATGAATCACGCTTTTCCATCTGGCAATCTGATGGACGAGTCTGGGTTTGGAGGTTGCCAGGAGAACGGTACATTTCAGACTGCATTGTGCCGACTGTGAAATTTGGTGGAGGAGGAATTATGGTGTGGGGTTGTTTTTCAGGAGCTGGGCTTGGCCCCTTAGTTCCAGTGAAAGGAACTTTGAATGCTTCAGGATACCAAAACATTTTGGACAATTCCATGCTCCCAACCTTGTGGGAACAGTTTGGAGCGGGCCCCTTCCTCTTCCAACATGACTGTGCACCAGTGCACAAAGCAAGGTCCATAAAGACATGGATGACAGAGTCTGGTGTGGATGAACTTGACTGGCCTGCACAGAGTCCTGACCTGAACCCGATAGAACACCTTTGGGATGAATTAGAGCGGAGACTGAGAGCCAGGCCTTCTCGACCAACATCAGTGTGTGACCTCACCAATGCGCTTTTGGAAGAATGGTCAAAAATTCCTATAAACACTCTCCTCAACCTTGTGGACAGTCTTCCCAGAAGAGTTGAAGCTGTAATAGCTGCAAAAGGTGGACCGACATCATATTGAACTCTATGGGTTAGGAATGGGATGGCACTTCAGTTCATAGTATGAGTAAAGGCAGGTGAGCGAATACTTTTGGTAATATAGTGTATATATACAGTATGTAGTCCATATGTGCAGGTATAAGTGTATGCATGTTTTTCTTTATTTTTGTTTATCTGTTGTTGGTTTGTTTATCTGTTTACACACTATGCAATGTTGTTTGTCATGTTTTGTGTCTTATAAGCCCATGCGGGTTGGGCACCTTGAGTGCACAACACTTAAATAAAATATTCATTCATTCATTCATTCATTCATTCATTCTTTCACTCAAAGTGGGAGCGAGATGGGACAATGACAGCTGCATTGGCTGTTGCATGTAAAACAGGGCCCAAAGTCACATGACAATAAAAAATAAAAACCAAAAACAACCACAAACCAAAACAGCAAACAAAACATAACAGCTACACACACACTACAGGGAAGAGGACGGGGTGAGTAGATGGTGTGTGTGAGCTGAACACTGCAAAAACTCAAAATCTTACCAAGATTATTTGTCTTACTTCAAGTCAAAATGTCTCATTACACTTAAAATAAGACATGATCACCTCAGAAATAACTTGTTTTTAGACAATTTTCACTTGTTTCAAGCTAATTTTCACTTGTTCCACTGGCAAATTTTGCCAATGAAACAAGCACAAATTGTCTAAAGTTACTTCTCAGGTGATCATGTCTTATTTTAAGTGTAATGAGATATTTTGACTTGAAATAAGACAATATTCTTGGTAAGATTTTGAGTTTTTGCAGTGAAGTCAGTGGTTACAGGTGTGTCCACCTATCAGATAAACCTTCATAGGCTTGTTTGAACTCTAGAATCGATCTTATTGATCTCATTCCAGATTTTAGTGCAGGTATGGAAAAATGAACTCTGATCACAGCCAAGCCAGTATCGGGATAAGTAAGCGCACATGAAATTGATGCAGTGCTGCGTCCCTGTCTTGTGTGTCTTGGCGGTAAGGCAGTAAATGTTGGAGGAGAGTTATTATTCTGGATCTGAAAGTTTAATTTAATGTCTTGAATAATACTGGTGCAGTTTTGAAAGGTCTGAAGTCTGCCTCCGAAGTCTGTCTCCGGTCTTAGCTGAACAGTTACGGCTTCAAGCATGTCTGAAACTAGCAGCTCTCAAAAATACATACATTACATTTTTATTTTGAAAGAAAGTGAGCGATCAGAGCCGGGGAAGCGTGAGAGAGGAAGAGGATGCGGGCACTGGAAATGTCCGTGAAGGAGGAGCTTCTCAGAAACACAACATGAAGGCACTCAACAGCTGCTGAAATAATAATAAAAAAAATAAATAAATAAAAAATAAAGCACTGTGCCACTGCTTTCCCCACCCATGTAGCAGACATAATAACCTGTCACTGCACAAGTACACATCTCCAACATCAAACAGCGATTATCCCAAACGCCATTCCCACACACACACACACACACACACACACACATGCACATACACGCACTACTGGAAAAAAAGCCCCAGCCGTGCATTACATCGCTGTCATGCTCCGAAACACAAAGCGCCGCTTCCTCTGTATTCACTCAGCGGCAGCGGGCACCACGGCAAGAAAATTACCACCACCGCTGGAGGAAATGTGAAATTCAAAAAACATTGTAATTTGCATCCATTGCGCACCCCTCTCCTCGAACGGCACACACACACACACACGCTCAGTGTTTAGAAAGCGTACACTTAGATTAATAAAAGTGTACGGCGCGTAATTGTTTTAAGTGCTGCAATCTGTGTTGGATTCGAAAGCGGGACCTGAAAAACAAGCAGGGCTGCAGGATGATTAAAAGAGAGAGAGACAGCATGTACAGCCTTCATGCCGCCCAGAGGCATCAAATCAACCGAATTCAAGAATTTACAGGGTGGAAATGTACTCACCAAATTATTCTTAATGTGACACAAAGGCTTGTACAGTCATCGAAAACATAAAGCAAAACACACTGAGCTGCTCCTCTGCCCTTGAACACGGTGAGGTTAAACTGAAAGTGTATTCCCATTTATTTGTACTAGTTTGGTTTCACGTTTTTGTTTTTTTTTTCTTTTAAGCACAGGGCTGTACCAACAAAGCACAACTCTTCGGAAATTAGTAACAAACTCAACATTTTTCAGTGCAGTCAGTACAGTGAAAGACCTCCTTGGGATTTCCTGTTGATGGAGTTTAAGTTGCTCTAGGTGGCGCTCTTTCCTTCGTCCGTTCAGCCTGTTCAGTGGCTATCGCTGCTCATGTTAACTACCCAGTCCTTCTTCTTTTTTTTAATTCCAAACAATTCCTGTCCACTATATCATATTTTTTTCTCACCTTAAAGGAAAAGTTGCAACTTTTTTTTTTTTTTTTTTTTGGCATATCCAGATTGTATCCAGATAGATTTCAGAAAGTCTGAGTTTTTGCAAATCAGACCCAAACATTTGGACGGGGTTTGAAACGCGATTCCAACCAGATTTGTAAAGATGCGGCTCAGATGCGACACTCCAGACACCAGACATGCTGAAAACTGATTTCAAACTGCAAAATACAATGATGACATTAAATCCAGAGTGACGGAAGCACATCAGGGTGGCTGAGCTGAATCCAAGCTGGCGGCTTCTGCACATTTCTCCGGCTTCTGCGCTGGAAAGCCGCATCACGAGCGTACGTAGTTAAAAATCTGATCGAATCTGATTTTGCCTGCAGTGTGAACAAGGCGACCTTCATTGTTGTGATGGTCGACAGCGATCCTACCCTTATAAGACAAAACAGCAGGTTCACTCACAGTTTCTAGCCTCTAAAGGAAAATATCACGGGGGGAAAGGCATTTAATTTATGAAGCGTATACTGACATTTGAGATAATTAGAGCACAAACAAGCCTGGTCTCCGTTCACTTTGAGTTCACGAGGGTTTTCAACAGGCAAAACTTCCTTTCTTTGGAAACCTGTGGAAGCTAGCGACAGAAGTACAGTCTTTAAATATTAAAATGATGTCATTGTTTGGCGTGAAACTGAAGTGAAGGGAGAAACACATATTTTTAGGGGAAACAAATTTCGACATAACACCAGGAGAGACTTAACTGTCAAGGGGTGTGTAACGGTAAACACTACAACTTGAATGAATAATGTAAGAGAAGTAAAACGTATCACTTCAATATCTTGTAATAAAAGATAAATCCTGGATGATTCCTGTCTGTAACAGCCGACAAATCCCAGTTATGAGTGTGTAATCTGTAAATGTGGAGCAGAATAACGTACAGGCCCTTGCAAATCCTCCCGAAACCGGCCGTGTTCCCCCGTACAGAAACACACCGCCCGCTCTAACGCAGCTCAACAAGCCACTCCAACACAAGTGCGCGCAACACACATTCCCAGCATGCACTTCAACGCCACCGCCGTACACTTCAATGCGATCCCCAGACACTCAGCACAAACACGCCGGCCTCTTATGTGGTAATACGGGACGACGCATGAGAAAAAAACAACAACAAAAAAAAAAAAAAACGGCTTTTTAATGTAATGACTAAAGCGAGGTGCTTCACACGCACTTTGAGGTGCAGTTAGTGCAAATAAAAAGGACCCAGACCTGCTTTTCATGTGCAAGGAAGGTAATTGTTGTGTTTAGCGTTTCAAAGGTAGGAGAAGGAGTTTGTCGACGGCACGGCGGCTGCATCAGAGCTGCTTTCATGTTCGGGTGGGAATCAAAACCAACAAATCCAATAAAATCCATGTTCACGCAGATAAAGAGCAAATATGACAAAGAATAGACTCAAAAAGAAAAAAAAAAACGGGCTCAGATCTGTAATAGTTCAGCAGTCATAAATAGAAGCGGCTCGTAATGTTAAAGCTTTTTTTTCCTGCTGCTGCTTTCATAAATACCTCAATTATAAAATATAAAAGGAACGACGTCACATGATGTTTGTGAAAAGATGTGGATTTGATTACCTTTTCTTAATATTATGAACAAACTAAGACAAGAAACACAGAATCCTCCTTGCAAGATTCTCATATAAACCTTTGCCACATTATGAAGAATTTTCTCAACACGATAATAAAATGTTGATGTTTCTGCACCAACAATATAACAACAATCAACAATACACTGTAAAAAAAGGTTATTCTAGGAGAATCCTCAGGATAAGGTGTTGATATGTGTTGCTTGTATGAATGTCATCAATAAGATGTCACAAGATAATCTTAGCAAAGGGATATTGAGACTGAAACGTTCCGTATAATCTTCAAATTCAGGTTTATTTATTAAAAACCTAATCTCTTAATCCCTTAATCAGTGTTTACAGTCTCAAGGAGCTTTAAAGGTCTGCAGTTTATGGAAATTAAACAATGACAAGTAATGACATGATGACAACTGTATCAGTATTTGTGTTGCATACTGACATACTGTATATGCTGATCAGTAATGACAAGATATTAATGTTTGATGCAAGCTTCATAAACAAATAATTACACTTTTTTTTTTTAATCTTTGCAACAAGATATCAGTATCCCTACTCACTGTTGTTATTATTTTTGTGTGAAATGTTACCTTACCAAATGTGACATGTCATTTTTGGAGATTACATTGTGAAGTTACCTGACATTTTTTACTTCAGACTCATGGAAACTTCAAAACTTGTTGGTGTGAAGTTTCATTTGTGTCGCGTGTGAACCATCTTCATAATATGAGGATTGTGTATCACGTGTGAAATTTAATTTTGCTTGCAAAGAGAAAGCTGCCAGGTGAAAACACTCTCTCCACATGACAGATAAGCCCTGCAACAATACTGACTTTTTTTTTTTTTTTTTTTTTTAATGTCCTATAGTGTCTGTAGTTGGTGACTGACTGGCTGTTTGTGCTGCTCTGAAAACAAATACAGTAAAAAACACTTATATTGATCACATCTGTCCAGGGCGAATTGATCACTGTATGCAGATGACCATCTAATTGACATTTCTAAATTTATTACATGAATATAAAGTAAGGAAATATGGACAGCTTACTGAATTTTAGTGATCATCAGTTTCTCTTTCAGTAACTTTTTAAAGGAGAAAAAAAAATCGACTTTTACTCTGATATTAACAGGAAGAGGCTCTGCGGAGGCCAGTTCCCATCACACAGTTTAGTTCTCAGACTTTGCCGCCACCAAACGACCGGGGCTCCCTGACGAGTGTGATGCCCCGCGACCAAAACCAGGAATTTTATCATAAAAGAAATGTGGAGTGTTAGATTAGATTAGATTAAATTAGATTAGATTAGATTAGATGTTTATTGCCATTTGCACAAATACAAGAAAGTATATTTACATTGGAATTTTTGTGCATTGCTCTTAGAGTCAGCTTTACAGATTAAAAAAAAAATCAAAAAATATCTCTTAAGTATATACAGAAGTAAAAAAAAAAAAGCGAAACAAGAAAAATAAATGCACAGGGGGAAAAAATCTGAGAGAAAAATACTAATAAATAATGAATAAATAAACAAATATATAACCAAGGTGACTTCAGTTACATGTCCTGAGAGAGTGGTTGAAGAGTAAGAATGTCAATTATTGGGTAACACTTTACAATAAGAGTACAACAATTAACGTTACTTAACGTTAGTTAATGCCTTGATGGTTAATTAACTGTTAGTTAATGATTATTATGGCATTTACTAATGTTAATAATATCTACAATAACCCTTAAATAACACATAAATTATTACCTTAGCATGAACAGCATTAGTAAATGATTCTTAGACACATTAGTTAACAGTTAGTTAACTGTTACTTAATGTTTATTACCTGTTACTTAATGTTTATTACAATGTTAATTGTTGTACTCTTATTGTAAAGTGTTACCAGTTATTGCACACACAAATATTGCACATTGTCTTAACCTGTGATTTCTAACTGTCCTTTGAGAAGGTCATTTGTGAGGTGTGGTATTTTTTTTCCCCTTTTAATGTTATCCTTCATAACACCGTGCATGAGTAACTGAAGACAGAGTTTGAAATTGGCCTCCACAGTTCACCATCACACTCGATTGTGCATCTCACACAGACTGGTGCAGAGCGAACACTGAAGAACTAATCTGGCTGCTATTTTCTGTGCAATTTGAACTTTCTTCTCGATGTTTCTCTGCAGAACTTGACCCAACACCTGGCCAGGTGTGCGAGAGCAAGAGACCAATTCACATCAGAGGATGGAAAATATACAGAGCATTCCCTTGAAACTGCAATGCCCTTTCCCCTAACAGATATGTACTAATGTTGTTTCTTCTGTGAATACGAATCATACAGTGAACAAGCTGATGCAGATCAATCTTCTTCACAAACGATAAAGTGCATTTTTTTTCCCCGAGTGTCACATTTCCTGCGCTCACTTTCAGCAGGATAAAAAACCTTGGCCTTGCATCCAATCGCCCTCCCTCCTCCTCCGTTTGCTTTCAGAAAGCCTTTTTAATTTAACAGCGATGAATAGAGGGAAATGTCTATACATTGAAGAGTGACTGAAAAGTGTGTGTGTGTGTGCGTGTGTGTGTGTGTGTGTTGCCGTCTGCACGCCTCCCTCCTGAGCAAGCAAACGTACGCGAGCTTCTTTCTTTTCGCGTGTTTTCTCCAAAGAAAACACACAATCCAATCTGCTTGTAAAGTGTGTGACCTTGGCTGCAGCTTTCGACACACACAGCCCCCGCTTACTGTCATTCTTCTTCAGCTCTCTTTGTTTATTCTCCCTCTTTGTGCAGCACACGCACACACACCTACACACACACACACACATGTACGCAAGCACACACAAATAATGCAATAATTTGCTAGAATCACACACTGGCTTTGCTCTCTCCCCACCTCAGACCTCCAGAAACACAGGGCTTTCATTCTCTCTATTTCTTTCTCTCTCTTCCTCCCTCTCTCCCTCTCTCCCTCCCTCTCTCTCTCTCTCTCTCTCTCTCTCTCAAAACAAGCACAAACAAAAACAGCCTACAGATAATCACACAGTTATTGTTCTGTTTTCAATTATTCCTCGCACAATTTCTTCCTGTCTCACTCCCTCTTGCCTGCACTCTCTCTTTCTCTGTCTAAGATACATGTGCACACACACACACACACACACACACATATACACACACAGGTATGACTATATGATAATACACACCAACATCCGTAACATTCATCATCCTATTTGTTCTCACACATGATCTCTCTCTCTCGCGCTTTGTTGTTCGCTCGCTTTCTCTTAAACACACACACACACACACACACACACACACACACACTCAATCATCATCTATCAGCCCTATACATCTTTACACTCTCACCATGGCAACTGACAGAGAGGCGAGGATGGCCTTGACTATGTTCAGACGCTTACAATGACACCGGCCTTGCCATGCAGTCAGTGTGTGTGTGTGTGTGTGTGTTTGTGTGTGTGTGCTGGTGAGGAGGCTAGAAAGCGGGAAATAGCGGTGGAGTGGAGGAAGAGAGAGAGAAAATGCAGAAGGAAGAGAGAGGGGGGGAAAAAGCCACATCGCTTCCATACATCCAGGATGATTCATGTCTTCCCGCACGGGACCCGGACATCCGAAAACCCACCGCTGACTCATCCATCCACTGACTCACCCAAAGCACGTCCGTCAACGTGTTTTATTTCGGTGCGTGAAATATGAACGTGCGGCTAACAGCATGTAAACGGACTGAGGCATTCGGTCCTCGCACCGCCTGAGGCTTTAAACACAAATCGGAGCCACCCAGGAAACGGTTTCACGCTGCGGGGAAGACACGTGCACTGTGTTGAATTTAAGGGAAAGTTAGGCCGATACGTTAGTTTGCAGATAAATTACAATAATTCAACCTCGGTCTTTTATTAAAACTGTCTTCAAATCCAAAATGATGCACGTAACACAGTCTGGGAGACTCTTATTGTATCATTTGTCAGAGTTTCAGTGATTTTCTACTGAAGGTTTTAATCAGAATTCATTGTCACGTGACCATTTGATCTCATTACACACATATGAATAAATGAAGATGTTGCTGTTTTTCTTATCCTCAGTTTGAATGAGAGTTTTAGAGCCACACAACGGCCTCAACAGCTGTTTCTGGGATTTTTCCACTCTGACTCGGACTGAATCCTAAAGGAAAACTCTGAATAGTTGATATTTTGAGAAGCATTTTGACGTACAGTAAAAATGTAAAAATGTACCAGGACACTGTGAGATGTCAGTACACAGCTGTCAGAAGAGTTTGCTTTTAAAATACTACAGTACACAGGCGTTGATTTCACAAAACACTTGAGGTTCATCAGTAAAAGTGCACACTGGATTTTTTTTCGGGCACTGGCATCGGGCATTGGAGTTCACCCAAAAATAAAAATAATAATGTTGTTTTTGTTTTTTTTTTTAATTATTCATTTTATTGCAGAAGGGTGGTGTACAATGTATACCAATACTGATAACATGTTGTGCAAGTTTTCAAAATTACAGAAATAACAACAAAAAAATAATAATAGTAATAACAAAAAAAGTAAGAACAGCAATTTTGCCGACCTTGTATATAAGTCCAATTTAACATATAAGTGTGCACAATAAGTGGAATAATACAAAAAAAGGCTATAATAATAATAATATTAATAATAAAATAAATTTAAAAAAATAAATAAAAATTAAAAACCCCAGTTGTGAATGGAGATTGTTTCTCCAGTGCACCAAAATGGGAAAAAAATTACCATAAAATTACTTCAAATATCACAATTTAAATGTTGTGAAGCCAACAGCTGCACTGTGGGTCCAAAACTCCAAGATTTCC